>NC_133219.1:21833457-22137623 GCF_040436345.1 Pagrus major
ACTTGGCACAAGGGCCACTGACAAGGCTGCTGTATTTGACACACTGGTAATGAGAACAGGCTGGTCACTCATATGCCAAGTTTTTCCTGAAATGATCCTTTCACATTTTATGCATTTACAGGCGTGTAGTTAGCCATATTTTCAAACATTTTGGAGGCATCTCAGCATGCTGAACTACCAGCTCCATACATCACGCTTAATGTCACCACACCACAGGCTGTATGGGTTGTATCTGGTTGTATCTGTTGCAGTGTTTGACCAGTGACACGTAGCTCAAGCATACAGTCATTATATTCTAGATCTGTCAACAATAATGAGAAAATGTAGGTATTGTGAGACTGGAGAAGTTTCATAACTACTGGGTCCAGGGTTATTGCAGTCAATATTTAAAAGGTATCGAGTTCCCATACATAAAGTATTTGATTGATAAAACTTTTTGAGGATGGTACACAGCCAAGACAAATTTGATCCCTGACATCTGGCGGCATCTGTCACCTTGCAAAACATCATGGTATGTGTATGTTGAGACATATTACAGCTAAACGTGGCTAAACGAATAATGTTTAAGCAACATTCACTTATTTTCATGTGTTGTCCTGGAGCTTAAGGTTAGATATAAAAGCTTTAAAAATCTTAAAAGGTATGCCATGCTTTGATAAATGGACGGCACTGATGGGAAGTATGAACTCAGTCTGGCACATTACGTAGGTAGGCATGGTATATCAAACTAGATATGCCAGCTAGAAAGGGCACATCATGTTTAGGCAGGTTCACGCAGTGCCCCCTTTTAAAAATGCACTTTTCTTATCGTAGTAAATTGGCGGCAGGCAAGGGTGGATGGAAAGTGTTCACTCTGTGGCAAAAAGGCTGAGAACAGTTCAGTTTTTAGAGTTTTCCACATTTCGACTACTTTTTGATTAATAAGCAGCAGGAAGGAAATTGTGTTGTATTATAGTATTTTGTATTAGTATTAGTATTTAGTATTGTGTTGAGATAGTGTTCATTTTGTACGGTAGCAACAGTATGAGATTTGCATTGAAGGCTAATTATTATTGTGACCAGTTATAATGAGCCTTAACATAATGAAAACAGAAGGGTTTTCTGATTGAACTAACACTTTAATATAATTTCACAACATTACAACATTATATTCTGACAAACATCAAACCTGATATTGAATGTAAATATCATTTTTAATAACACTAAAGTATAAGACTTTAATACGGAAGATAAGGTATGAACATTGTCAATTTTCCTACCACAGCATACCTTGAAAATGGTACTCTGCAACAAACTTTAAATGCTGTTGGAGTTACCAAAAAAAACCTATAGACAGACCTGGACATCAGTAGACCCTGCATGTGGCACCTGGTCTTGGAAAGATTAAATAATAATCATAATGTTGTCTAAGTCGCAACAGAAAGTGGCACGAGTGGATTTAGGCAAAGTGTCCTGCACTGTGAATGCAGCGTTTGATTGCTATCATAAATCACGCCAGATTAAGAGTGTCAGCAAAATGTAAAATAGAAATGGTAATTGACTGCCTGTATTGTTGAAATGTAGCCGTGGGTTTCAAATGGGACCCCGAGGTCTCATGGGCCCTGGAGCTGTGAGAATCTGCAGATACACAAAGGTATCCTGAAAAGGAAGAACATCACACACCGCTTCTGCTTACATGTATTCAGTCAGCAACTTCACAGTATTCCAACCCAGGGGTAATTCAAAGGCTTAAAAATATTGAAAAATTGTAAAAGAGTGGAATATTTGGAAGGGAGAACTGACAGAACTTACAGATATATACTCCTGTATTATATGTGTTTTGTTCTTCTGTTTTAGGATTTCATGTAATATAATACAGTATCAGGCGGAAGGTTAAACATGGGTAAAGAAATAAAACACCATGTGTGAAGAACAGAAAAACTGAAAAAGATTCATAACTCCAGCTATAGTGTAAGCATGTTTTCACATACGCTACCTACCAATTATGACAGATTGCCTTAGATTACAGGTTGTCCATATCAGCATATATACCGTAATTATATACTGCTTGATAATGAGACACACTGTATCCACACTGAATACACACAAGAGGGTTAACCCCTGAGGTGCCTACAAAGCTGCACAGTGGCTCAAAACTAACCATGGAATCTACTTACATGTACACAACCATGTCCACAAACGGTTCTGGTTTTATTCAGAGCATGCGTTTGTCTTTATCATTCATGCACTCTTTCACTGTAAATGCCACTTGAGATTTAAAAATATAGATATATTTCCTGCCTACTTGCATTCATACCTGCAATTCAACCCTCTTTTCAAGGTAATTAGTGTTTGCCAGAGACCAGAGAGCCTATGGATGTAGTGTACTATAATATAGGGCATACATACTGCATGTATACTGAGCCACAGGCTGTGCAAAGTTATGATGGATGGTATAGAAATCAACTTATTTTGTCTTTTGTGTATTTACCAAAGGAATAATTCATAGTACCCATCCAAGATAGATGCAGATTTCATGTTTGTATTCACATAGATGTTTTTCTGAGGCTGTGTATGTCAGCGGCTGCAAAGCATGGGGTAAATGACTGCTGCTGTTGTTGGTGGTCTGTAATGTGAGGGCCTTCTCATGTTTTATGGCCCTCCAGGGCACTGTAGTCTGAGGACGTCATGTTTATGTCCCATCAATATCCCATCACTGTGGAGAGCTGTTATCCCCATTAACCCACATATGAAGACATACACATGCACACACACATACACTCACAGAAAAAAATAAAAACACACAGGCAGAAAAAGGCCTAAATCAGACACACACACATACACACACACATGCATAAATGGAAGACTTTCACAAGAGCTACAACACTGTAGTTTTGCAAAATGCTCAGACACTAATAAATTCCCAGTGACATTCACCCAAAACTCACACAAACACATGCATACATTGCATATTCATGCTTCCCATATTCATATATTATACAAGACATCATGAAGGCCCAAAAATCTAACTCACATAAATGTACGCACACTCTCACTGGCACAGACTAGACTGGCAGTCAGTAGAGCGCATACCTCTACAGTCCCCTTGAATTCAATCAAAACTCCATCGCCCTTTATCAATTTAAATTTTAAACCACTCATAACTGCTTAACCACCGAAATAGGCCAGATTTTTTTTATTAAGATCCATGAATTAATCCCTAATCGTAGCCACATATGAAATTTTTGTATAAAAGTGTCAGTATCTTAGTGTTATCAGCGATACCGCTTTTGGTTTTACTTGGTGAGGAACTCAGTGGTATCGCACATCACTATTTGCACTCCTGACCTTACTGTACTGAAAGCTGTGCTCTGTATTTAGGTCACGTTTTCTGGCTAAACACAAACAAGCCCCTAAACTT
Source organism: Pagrus major (assembly GCF_040436345.1). Classification (NCBI taxonomy): domain Eukaryota; kingdom Metazoa; phylum Chordata; class Actinopteri; order Spariformes; family Sparidae; genus Pagrus; species Pagrus major. Next base: position 21,836,858 of record NC_133219.1, read on the forward strand.
CACTCACTGTCACTTGATGCCGCCAAACTGCAAAATGCAGCTTTGCCTCTTTTTTAGACCTCAGAGAACAAATGAGCAAATGCTGCACTGGTGTGCTCCTTCTGCATCTCTGTTGCAGCGGCAGCGTTCTTGTCTGCCATTTGTATTTGATTCTGCTCATTTTCATTGACAAGACATTCTTCAGCTCTTTCCTTGCTTCTCTCACACTGCTGATTTCCCCCCCTCGCTCCTTTCTCATTTGTTCTCAGCACTTTTCTGCTGCTCGCTCATCCCTTCTGCTCTCCTCGTCGTCTCGACTCAACACTGGAGACTGACTTCCCCTCCTGCACTTTTCTCTCACTTTAATAGCTGTAGTCTACTTCCTCTCTTTGTTCTGTTCACCTAATTTACTATGACACATTCTTTCCCTAATTTTTCTGCACATAATTTTGCTTTTCTTCACCTCTCTTTTTGTACTCTTTGCTTTGTCCTTTTTTTATCGAGACATAATTATCTTCTATTGCTTGTTTAGAGAGATTTATATTTTGCATTCAAAGTAATAATCTTTAAATAAGAAAAATAAGATTTTCATGTAAATAAATATCTGTTAAGTCACTATCTATTGCCGAATGAGGTAACACTATGATGATTGAGCCTGTGGCCCACTGATCAAAGCCCTTGCATTTGCTATGATACCAAAGATGTACAATTTCCTGGAAAATATCACAAGCGACACACACTTAGTGACACGTTCACCCAGCAGTGGTTGGTCGGCCAGAGAAAATAGGTGGTTTGCATCATAATGACTGGAACAGGTTAGCCTAATGTTAGACAATGAATAAGTATGTACTAGGGTTGGCCCAATGAACGATGCCATCGTCCATCGCCGATGGCTGACAGCCATGGACTACTAATCCCTGACCATCCTAACATCGTGATTCAAACAGCTCCCCACCAGAGAGCACAATTAAGTGGCATGTCCCCTCAGACTTGCCATAGAGCAGGAGTTGTAATAGAGATGTTTGTAATATGATGGGAGAGGAAATGAAACTAGCATGTTGGTACTCAGTGCACTGACATTACGTCTCCATGTCCCGTTTAATATGTTCTTATTAAACAAGCTCAGTTTGGCGAACCCAAAACACTCAGTTACATTTATGGCAGCAGTGTTTCTTTTCCTGCGAGATGCTGTGTCTCTCAGTCATGATGTTTTTAAACACAGTTTTCTTAGCTTAGCATCCTTGGCTAGTCGGCCAACATTGTTTTATGCAAATGAGGCTGTTTATATATATATATATATATATATATATATACATATATATATATATGGAGAGAGAGAGAGAGAGAGATTTAATCAATACATATCATCATTTCATATTAATTCAAGCAAGTATTCATTCAATATCTTGTTCCTTATAACAACAAATCCTTATTTTCACTATTCCTTTCTTACTATCAACGTCAAATATTTGCATTTATTTGGCGGCTAATTATTAACTGAACAGTGTGAAAATCAGTATTTTTTTGAAAAAGTCATGTTTTATCATTTCATGTTCTTCAGCAAGAAAAGTTTACGATGTAAACATAGCTCTTAACAGGCATGCACAGGTCACACACTGTTCCTCACACACATACACACACAAAGCTTATTAAGAGAAAGGTCAGTTGTTTCAAAACAACAAGCTGCTTCAATAGGTAGCGAGAGGAAGAAAAACAAATTATCACCCAGATGCTAAAATATAACCAGTGGGGTAATTTATCCACTTCTGCAGGTACAAGTTCACTCAAGATCTTCTGTAATTGCACATATGTTAGACTGTTGTGCTACTTATGACTGCGATATTATTCTCTCTTTTTGGAACATGAAAGCCAAGTTGAATAACAGCAAGTCAGAAGTACTGTTCTTCAACCCTAATTAATGATTCATGTCTCGCAGTCACGACAGACAGAAAGGACATTATTTAAATATTCACTGTAATGAACAAAGCTAAAACAGAGGTACAAAGCAATTTTATCATAATAACACTTAATATTTCCTGTCTAACACTCCCACATTTAAGACCAAGAATGTTAACTAGCACGTGTCTGACAGGAAACAGATACAGCGGTTGTGCTACTGTGCCTGCATCAATAATACTGGTTTCTAAAAGGTTAAAGACTCTGATGTATAAGGTGTCAGCGACAAATCAGCACAGTTCCACCAATGCCCTTTCCTGCACAGATATATGTGTCCACAAATTCTGCGTCTAATTCGCTGTCAGTGCTCCAGGTCAAGACTGTGTCCGTCTGCCAGAGTTAAAAAAAAAGTTACCAGAAAGATTGCCAAAAAATGGTAACAAGCATAAATGAGACACATTACATAGGTTTCTGTAAGTCAGTTTATAGAGTCATGTATGTCATAATAAAGATTTAAGAGTTCAAACATGACCTGCTTATAGCAAACGTGATATCAAAAACACACATATATTGCTGTCGGATAAAAGTTTAAAAAGCCCAGAGGGGTCAGCAAAAGGCAGAGAACCAGCACCAGTCAAACATGGCAGGGTACTGTTTATATAGCACGAGTATTAAAACAAAAATGTCATTTTTAAATCCATCTCCAAGATTCCTTTAAAGCAATTTACTGAACTTTTACACCAGTGATATTTACACAGATACTGCTTTCTGCTTTATTCAAGAACAGATTTTTGGTTGGTTAGTCTAAAATGGCAATACTTATAAAGAAAAAATCCCCCAAAACTTAATAAGAGAGTGATAAGAATTGATCTTTGTGTCTGTCTTCTAGGGCTGTACCGAATGGTTCAAAGCTTTGAAAACTCATTTAAAACTATGACATTCAAATCCATGTCTGTTTATTCTTTATAAAACCAGTACTTTTGCACAGTTGCAGAGAAAGACGAAGCTACTCCTACATTTTTTGTATTATAAAATTTGTAGAACTAAATTTAAGTGGTGGCTGCATACGAGGGTTTCCGAATCATGTGATTTCCAGCAATTCAAGGACGTTGGAAAGTAAAAATGTAATAGAGGAGAGATAGATGTAATTATTTCGAAAATGTCAAAAATTCACAAAAAGTTTTTATCCAACCAACTATTCTGCTCCAGTCTATATTTGGATTGAATATCTTTCTACAAAAACATATTTTCACTGCAAAAAACTGTGAAAAATGGTCGTTCTTCTATGTTTGCAGCACACAAAAGGAAGCACAAACCCGTATGAACGGGACGTACCAGCAGCAAACTAAAAGCATCATAAAAAAGTTATATAATCACAATAAATTATATATATATTTTGGATCCAACAGTATCATACTGTAGTAAATTACTTAAATTAAGATCATCATCACTTTCATACCAACATACTGTAAAAAAGGTGTCAAAGAAATCAACAGTTTGGAAGATTTTTAGATTGCTATAAAATCGTGTTATTGAAGTTGAATATTTTATCATAAAATCAAAACTTGATTTGAAAACTTCAGTAGAAGCTTGAAATGAAACTAAATAAATGAAAATATTGGGTACAGCCATCTGTTTTCATGTCAACAGTGTGACAGGAAAAGAGCTCTGGTCACCAGCTCTGGTCTGAAAATGGGGAAATATAATTGCTGCCATTTCCTTTGGTGATTTTGACTTCGTTATTTTGATTTGTGCCAAGAGTCACGATGGGAAGAGACATGAATACTAAGGGTTAAACACTGGGTTGATAATTTACATTTTTAAAAACATAGTTAAAAATTGGTTCAGCTGGAGAGGACTTTGCCCCACTCTTAATGAGTTATAATACGGCTGATAACATGATGCTTGAGTGCAGCAGATTTTGAGCACTCTGCAGGAAAGACTTTTCTGAAACAAGTCCAGTTGCCTACGATACAGCACCTAGATTTTCCTGAAAAGGCGTGACAGTTAGCGCTGGGTGAAAGGGGAGGAATACGAGTGGAGGATGGAGAGGCCACAGTGGCTGGTGTGAAATCAAAGCTTGAACTTCAGTAATAACTTCCAATTGGTGGCTCGGGTGTACTGTTTATGAAGCAAACTTCCACCTATAATCAAACAAGTCTGGAAAGCAGCGTGATATCAACAACTTTTTAATTAAACCACCTGCTCTCACACCAACATACAGCAAACACACCCCAGGCTCCTCCGCACACACGAACACGCACAATCAATGTCGGATTGTATTGTCACTGATGTTAATTTTGTTGTCATCGTCATTATTAACGGACACAGTGTGAATATAAATGTCAGTGTATGACTGTCTGTGACCTTTCCCTGGAATACAGAAGAAATCTCCTGTCACTCTGCGTTTCTCTATACATCTCTCTTAGCCACGAAGCATGTTTACGTACACAGTGTATCACAGATGATGACTCGCATTGTGATCAGTGTTGAATTGAAAAATCTACTGGTGTCCACGCCCTGTCTGGAGAATATGCCTGTACGTGTAAACAGCCAGTTCTGTACAAATAACTTCTATCTTTTTAGTTGAAAGATTAAAATGTTGCTTTTATAGTCACTCATTCAGAGAATAAATATAATGTGCTCTGCTTGGATTCAGGGCAAGTACAATGGATTACAACGGTGAGTAAAGCTGGAAACCATTTAATATGTTTCATTATTTGTGCGGATCAATTTAACTTAGTGTCAGCACAGACATCACAACCAACACTTTTCCGATAATTTGAGAAATATAAACATGTTTTTCTGTGAAACCCTATTTTTAAAGTAAAGTACAACAGAAAATTCAAGTTTCAGTGAATTCAGTGTTTCATTTCGTCTTCTCACAAAACAGCTGCACAACTTCTCAAACCTCTCCTACAGCAAGATCGACTTCTACAATGCATATTGACACTCTCAGTAAGTTCTAAACAACCATATGGCTCGTTTCATTCTCTTCTATTGTCCAGAAGCCCTTAGCCTATAAACCTGTACAGCAACCTCGATTCAAATTCAGCAACTGAACAAGTTTTAGTTTTTTTTCTTGCGGTGTTTAGCGATACAAAAGTCGACAATATGACACCATACATACCTCCTTCCTCTCCTGCCTCTCTTTCGTCCACTTTCTTTCACTCTTTATTTTGTCTCTGCAGAATCTTGCCTGAATACCTCAAAAGTTGTATTTGTCAACCCACAAATTCCCACACTAAACAGTGGTTCTCTGAGGCTAACCCATAAAAAAACAAATCACTTTTCCCACACCTTGTCATAAAGCGCATGGAGAAACAAACGTTTGCTGTTATAGTTGCAAGATTAAGACTGTATACCCTTGCAGCAAAAAATCCTCATATCCAAGTTGTAGCTCACTTGCATTCCAGGAGACAAATCTTTCTTGAAGAGTCTGAAGTAAAACTAAATTAAGGTCCCTTGTAAAACAAAAGTTGATTGTATCTCAGCCAGTTACACAGAAGTAAAGTCTGACAGTTGAAAAGACAAAGTGTGATAATAGTTACATAACAGGAAGCCTGTTGCCACATTAGAGAAGACAGTGTTCTTAATATTCCCACAACTTAGGCCGAGGCAGGACAAGACCGTGTCAAGACCAAGCCACTGTTGCATTACAACACCAACGGAAGACAAATGGACATGCCTCTTCATTTTGTCAAAATATATGTGCATGTATAAGTGTACCATGAGAAATGAATACTAGAATAATAGAATAATCAAAAAATATTTGCAGAGGTGAATTTCAAGTGAGGGAATTTTACCTTTGTTTTCTTTGAGCAAACAAATAAAAAACACAAAAAAGCTGAACTCAACTGAACCGTTCCTTTTTCACATTTTACCATCCACCTTACACAACACAATCGTGTCAGTGTCAGGTTTTCTGGATGAATCGTGTCTTCCAATAGAAACCACCATCAAGTACAGTATGTTGTAAACAATTATTCAACACAATGATAACCCTGCAGTTGTGGTCTTGACATGAAAAAAAATTGAACACTCCTCTCTGTTTGAGAACGAGACAAGAATAAAAGATAAGTCAAATGTGGTCGATTCCGAGACGAGACTGAGACCATGAATGGTGTTTTTGAGACTAAGATCGATCTCGAGTATTACAACAATAAAGTATTTATTCTTCTCTTTGTATGTCAGTTAATGGAAAAAGAACACAGATCAAGAAGCCGTAAATATGTTTTAAAATGTCAGCAACACGATCGTTTGTGATGTCATGCTCAATTTTATGTTGATCAGTGGCGGACTCGTTTGAGGAGCAGGGGCAAAAAAAATAAAAGGGACACCGGCTAGCAGTATTAAAGTCGTGATTAGAGGACACTTTACCACGTTTTGTCCACCTGATGATGAATGCTTGCTTGGATGCTAGCTAAGTGAAGCAGCAAAAATGTGCAAACTTTTTTGCTGTTTTTTTGTTTTTTTCATTTCAAACATTGCATCTCAACATTAAATAAATAAACAACCGTCATATATCATAAAGAGTAAACAGCATCAAAGTGTCTCAACACTGCAGGTACACTCGTTAACATGCTGAAACCAATTATGCGCGTCCATCAACAGTCAAACAGGCGCTCAATACCCCCTGTAGCATCAAACTCGGTTCGCTTCAATTTTGGGAGTGCCAAAAGAAAACCAGCACAGCTGTTATTTTGTAGCAACATGACCTGTATCAAAAAGATTTAATGTGAAACGCACCACGGCTTGTTCCAAACATACCCAATTAGTGCCAATATTTATTAATATACCTCACACAAACTCATGTTTGGTGAATAAAGAAGAATTTATCAGAACTATTGGCTCACCGTGCAAAAAGGACACTTTAATAAGGTACAGCCAACATTTTTGAGTTAAACCCTCAAAATGTTTGTCAGATCACGGAAGACACACTGACATTACTGATGACATTTGAAAATGCAAATTACAAGTGGTTGGAATCTCATTTTGCGAGCTGGAATCTAGGGGTCAGATGGAAAACATGATTTTGGTTTGATGATCGTGAAGAAGAGCATGCTAATCACTTTTTAAAAAAAAAAATCACATAGCTATTACTTAAATCAGTTTTTGCTTACATTTGCTCCCCTTTAATGTCACCTGCTTTTCCAGTTTTGTACAGTTGTGATACCGCAGTCAAACCCATGCATGGAAATCTACATGTACGCTGACTTCATACACTCCTTTTTATTAAAACCTGACACGAATGGAAATCACTTTTGCAGCTTTTTCCTTAAACATAAAAAAACATAAAATGTAAGAATGGTTAACAAGCCCTTAAAGATGCAATACAGGGAGCTTCTTGTGCACTTTATTTTGATCCTGTATGTCCATAAAAATCCTTCAGTAAAAACAATTCAGTGTCAAAAATATAAGCTGTAAAGAAACAAATAGCAGCGTAGCGTGTCTGGCCTGCCGTGCCATATTTGGAGACAAACATGTATATGTACGCTGTGTCTGCATTTGAAACCCATCTCTTATAGAGAAGCCATGCATACAGATTGGCAAATCAATAGCTTCCTTTTGGGATGCCATTTCAAAGGGCTGCTCGGAATCTAATTTAAATCGTGACTTATGTTCACATCAATACGCATGTATGATATACCCCAGCAATTTTTCAAAAGGCGTGTGTCTAATTTAACATCCTGTTTGAGCGTGTGCACACATACTCTCTCATATCCCTGATTATCTGTGCGTGCGTGTGCTGATATTATTTGTGGCTATACATGCATGACGAATTTAGTACACTGTATTTATTCGCGCAGCTCAGCTCTCACCACATGTTGGATTGTGTGTGTGTGTGTGTGTGAGTTGCTTCATTATAGTGATCTGAGGATTCTCTGGTCTCTGAAGTGAAGCCTTTCATAACACACGCTCGTTCCAGGTGACAGTCACACATGTGCGTGTGCTGACGTGTGTGCGTGTGCTTCCCGCAGTCAGCTGCGATGGCACCCTGTCACAGTGTCTGCATAACAGACGAATGGTAATAACAGCCCACACTATTCAGTGGCACCTGCCAGTCAAAGAACACACCCCTGACAGTCTTTGGCCTCATTTCAAGAGAGATTTAACACCCCTTAACATTTCCAGCTGAGTTTAAGGGAGGGGAAATGTGGCAAACATTCGAGGGGCAGAGACAAATTTTAATTACATGCTTCCGTGCAGATAACCAGCGTTTAAACATTTTGGAGTAATGCTAACATTGTCCCTAAAAGTTTACCTTCCAGTCGGTAAAAGGTATGAGCCATTAAATGATAAGGTTTGAGAAGGACAAAGTAGACTTTAGTGTATCATCCCTCATGAATATTTCTACTTTATACGAGGGGTGGGACAAAAAAAACAAAACATATGGCAATATATCGTATCACCTTGTCTTGTGAAACGGTTATTGATACACTGATGCCAAATATGAATATGAAGGTGCTTCTCCTGCCAGTTTGACTTACCATAGTCACTACCTCATGACTCCTTGTGGTGTCAACTTTTGTCAAATTTTACACGGATTTTATTCCCATAATTGTTCCACTTTCTGACAGTTTAGCCTTTTGCCATTTTATGACTATTTTACATTGGAATGATGGCACACATGGACAAGTTGCAGTCAGTGTGTGGGATAAAGATGCACTAAGTTAAGAGTCTTTACTCTTTTATACATCGTTTCATCTCAGTTCAGGTCAAATTCTGTGAAACTGAAACCACAATGCATTGAATAAATACATAATTTCAAGTATCACAGAATTGCTATATCATGAGTTACTATGTGATTCCTGATGTGAGAAACATTTCAACCAGCTGCAGGTATACTGTAGCTCTTTCAGACATGACCAACCACAGATCCATCCTGCCTTATTGAGTACTGAACAGTGGTAACCCCTTTTCATGGCATCACATTCATCATCTTCAGTATGTTAAAGGAGACATATCATGGATACCCAGTGGATACCCAGTCACCTGAATACCCAGTCTGCTCTGATTGGGCATCTCACACGTGCCTGACCCAGCACCACTCTCAGCAACAGGTTTCTGTGGGAGAGAGGAGGTTCTGTTGGTGCAGGCTTTGACCTTTTTTACTTTCAAGATCTTTGACATTCATGAGTTTGGACCTTTGATTCTCTCAGATACTTCAACAATGTCCCAAGTTTTCTTGAACACAACGTCACAGCTATTTGGGTGCTGCAAATATTTTCCTGAGGCCCCACATTGTGTTGCCAGTCGTTTTCTAACACGCCATGAAGAAAAGTCCTGTCCTAGTCCCAATAATTAACAGTGTTCCACAGGAGACAGTTGTTACATTCACATGCACTTATGTGGCTACACAACAAAAATGTCAACAGGGTGATGTGCAAGAGGGTACTCCTAATTGTCATCCACATTTTTTTACCACTCACAGCCATGTTGTGAATTTTCAGAGGCATTTTTGGCACAAGGCCTCATTATCTACTGACCCTGCAGTATGTCTGTTTATGTGTGTGTGTGTGTGTGTGTGTTTGTGTGCACAGGCCTGTATGTCCAAGCTCTCTGGGGTAAATAGACCATTTACCAGTGTCGTTCTGAGTAGATGGAAATAATCTGCACTCTCATTAACCCCAATTTCCTCTATTGAGACAGCTCTAGCCTGTCATTATTGTCATTTCAATTTCTTCTTCTGGTATGCCATAGCTCCTCTTTTGAACCACGTATCAAAGATAAAAGGTTTATCCATCGCTGTAGCGAAGACGAGAATTGTTGCCATGGAGATGATGGCCGACCTGAATGTTTGCTATTGGTTCCTGAGAGGAATCATAGCCTCATGTTTCCCACCACCACCTTTTATTTCTTAATAATTACGAAAACTGAAATTCATTCCAGAAAAGACAAATTACGTTCAAGAAGTTTCGTGACTTTTGCTGGATGATAGCCAAAAAGTTACAGCTACTGCATCTAACTGTCACTTACATTGCAGTGAAGGATTGTATGTTAAAAAACATTACAAAAAACAGACGCAGTTCCTGTTCGGGATTGAGCCAAAGTTTAGCTCAGCAACTAATGAAAACCGAAAAATGAAAAGTGAGCATTTTGTAATGGTTACTCCATTTCTTTATGTGTGTATGTGTTGAGAGAAGAATGCTTGTCTTCTGAAAATAATTTCATTTTCTTTCTTGGAAAAAAAAACTCCCTGTTTCTTTATGAAAACCCCAAAGAGATAAAAAGTGAGACGGAGGCAATAAGCAGAATAAAATGGAAACGACAGGGATGCATGAAAGTCCATAGTGCAAAGACGGGAAGGCAAATGTTACACTACTGATTTCCTTCCACAGTATATGAGAAGTGCAGCCAAGTTAACTAACATATTATATTTTCTGAAAAAGGTTCAGCTCCCTGGGGGATAACTATCAGAAACACATAATTTTGTCCTCCTCATTCACGCAGTACGTGAAAAGCCTTGATGGCTTAAAACTTTTAATGTGCTTTACTTTAACTGCAGCAATAATTTTTGTCACAGTAGGTAGCATTTTCTGTCAAAGTTCAAATACAACACTTCATTTTGCAGAATTACAGCTGTAATTTGCATGACGCAGGTGCCTGATTCTGGCAAATGATGGAGTTCAGTTTTAAACAATGTAGGTCTAATCTTCAGTGATGCAAAACAACCTGTAAAACGTATCTTTGATAAGCTGCTTTATGTGTGTAATTACTGAAACAAAAGGTTATAAAAATGGTGTCATGTTCTAAGGTGTTTCACATTTTCTGTACAATTGATTAAATACCACCCAGGACACAAGTTTATTATAAAGTCATATTTATTTGGGATATATTGCCATATCTTACTGCAGACATCAAATAACCATGATCTATTCATCAGTGCATTCCCCTTTTCTTAGTTAGTCATGAATTGGTAAATCATTTTTAACTTTGCTTTCTTCTTCATCTCATAACTTCAGTTGAAGCCTGCATGATTAACAAATTCGAGCATGCCTTTATTGTTTTGTTGCATTCTTGCAGCTGGCTCCAGTAGATTAAACGCTGTACTTTGAGTTACAACAACTTTAACTGGAACAATTAAAACACAGAAAATGTATGCCCAGCTTAACAGCTTCACACTAACAGACTACAAGCTGAAGCATCGCTCTGATACATAGTTTACAGGTTGTGAGTTAGTGTGAATTATGACATCGCCTACTTTTTCAGGCTTAAATGTGCTGAACTTTTGTTGGGCGGAGGGCTAATTTAACTCCACCTTAAACCCGATCACACACCAAAGTATAACCTTTTTATTAATTACCATATAACCATCCAGGACCTTGACTGGGTAAAAAAATGTTCAAGTCCATCCCTTGCAAATAACTAAATTATTCAACATTTAATGTTTGGGAACATTCCAACCGCTTGCTATTGCCTCTCATGGGAATGTGCCATTCCCATGAGAGGGTGTACTTGGTCTGCAACAGTGTTTGGGTGGGTGGTGCATGTCAAGTGGCATCTACATGAATGCCAGGACCCAAAGTTTTCCCAGCAGAACATTGCTTTATCTTTATCATATGCATTAATCACTTAACCTGTTAGTCTTTTCAATGCTGTGGCTGATCAGCGTAATGGTGACAGAAAAACCTAATCTGTATATTTCTATTACCTTTCTAACATTTCTAATACCTACTGGTTGAATCTTTGCTGGTTCTTCTGTGCCTGTGTGCCATTTTGACAAAGTTGTTACAAGAAAAGATCAGTGGCTGCCCCTTTGAAGGGGGCTTCACTGGTAAAATAGCTCTCAGATGAAGAGATGTCTGATAGACGTATAATCTGTCTGGAGAACTTCAGATAACTGACTGTTACACTTGAAGAAATATCGGAAAACTTTTGTGCGTATGTGTGAATGAGAGATTTCTTTTCTTTTGGCGGCAGGAAGATGGGAGGTAGGGGTCAGGGAGGAAAAAGAGAAAAGACGATATTAAACAAAACAAACTGAACAAAACACAGGCACATTAGTGTCATAGCTTGTAGTTGTATATAAACTCATACCCTTCTGGTTTTTTGGGAGGGTTTTTGCCCTGACACCTGTCACAAAGTATACAATAACACAATGTACTTCAGATTCTCTTACTTACCGTTCAGAAAATGTAAGAAGTCCCTTAAAAAAATCATACTTTTTCTTCATCATCAGTGAAATCCCAGGTAAAAGATCCCCCTCCTTCCTTATAAAAATTGTATTTGATTGTTTTACTGTTATATCAGAGGCAGACTTTGTCTGAAAAAATGTTGCAGCAGCGGATAATGGATTTTGGCTCTGCTCTCAATTACAATTTGGTGTAGATAAGTCCGTGACCATTTTCTGTTTTACTGTCTGCTAGTTTATTCATGTGTCTCCATGTTTCATTAATTTACTTTATTTTTCTACGAGCTTCTGTTTCTTTCTCTCTCTGTCTCTCTTGGCATAACAGTCCAATGTCTTTGTGGTTCATAATTACCCGCCATATGACACAATCCTTTGTTAATTTGAGATTGTGATAATTGTCACTACATGTTGCTGGGAGTCTGGTACGGTTGGCAGTCATAAAGTCAATTCCTTTGACAGCCTCCATGAAATAACAACAGGCGTCAGTGATATGAAATCTGAGACCACCTGCCTTGTGTAACAGCTTTTGGAGAGTTCCACTGGGAGAGAGAGATGAAGAAAATCCTCTCAAGTATGAACATTTTCCCAGCATCTCTTCCTCAAGAGAGTTTCTAGTTATGGTAAGACTAAGGTGTGAGGTTAGGTGTAGGTAGTACTCTATGCTGTAGTGTATGAATTTCTGTAATGCTCTCTTTTATAGCACTGTTAGATACTGTCATTGGTGTGTGTGTGTGTGTGTGTGTGTGTGTGTGTGTGTGTGTGTGTGTGTGTGTGTGTGTGTGTGTGTGTGTGTGTGTGTGTGTGTGTGTGTGTGTGTGTTGATGACTCCTTGCGCGGTGCTATATTGAGGCTACATGAGCTTCAGAGGTATCCAGTTAATAAACATATTTATTGCTACTGCCTTGACAGTCCCTCGTAAGCAATGAAAGCTCATTTAACCACACACACAATCCCCATGGTTTCAATAAAAGCACACTTTAATCACATTACCAACCTTATTATGATTGTTCTAACCTTTTATCTTTTTCCCCTAACAACCCTATTGTGTGCCAGTGGAGATCAAATGTACAATGTGTACAAATGTACAAATGTGATGTGCATATTTTTCTCATAGGCCTGATTCAAGTAACTCACTCATTTTAATGCTTTTCAATCATTTCTAGGCAGGGTTCGAGTTATGTGGGAGCCAATGGGAGCTGAGCTCCCATAAGGTAGGGTCTGAGCTCCCATGAAAGCAGTAAAACCACACATCTGTGGGGGTCACTAATACATGACCAACAACCATTACTTTAAAAAAAAAATTAATTTCTCAATGTTATGAGTATTTTTTACATTAATTATATAAATAGGTTAAAAGAAAAACGTTTTCCAGACATACCATACGCTCTCTGAATTACAATGACCACGTAAGTTTATCCCTCTGGGGTGTGCGCTGTGTGTGTGTGTGTGTGTGTGTGTGTGTGTGTGTGTGTGTGTGTGTGTGTGTGTGTGTGTGTGTGTGTGTGTGTGTGTGTGTGTGTGTGTGTGTGTGTGTGTGTGTGTGAAAGTCACAGACATGAACAAAATAATGAAGTGAAGTCACTAGTAACAGCAATATCCCAGAGTTGTCGCATCATGAGGAGAAACTTAACAAACTTTGTGAAATGGCCATAGTAAATTCTAAATGTGTTCCTTCTTGTAAATTCAGCTTTAAATACAATACACTGGAAGTTATAAACATTACTTTATTTCCCTTTAAAAAGTGTCAGTTTGTGGCAGCATCGCTGTAAAAGCCTGTCTGTTTTCCGTGTTTTAAGTGCACCCTGTCTGCTTCCGTATGTGAAGTGTGTCTTACCTCCCAGCAGCTGTCTGAACACACTGTTTGGACTGATTTCACCGCTTACACTGAATTTATGAAAGAAGACAACATTTTATTGACAGTAAACATGTCAACTTTACTAAACAGTAACTAATATAGGTTACTTCTTTGGAGAAAGAAGAAAGTGGAGAAGTTTACCAGATTCCCTTAAAAAAACGAGACTTGCTGCATTAGGAGAAACTGAAAAGGGTGAAGAGGAGGGGAAATATATGCCAGTTTGAACTCTGCAAATCATATTTAAACTTTGGAATATTAAATCTTCCATCTTTGCTCACTAGATCTTGCCCTTACTCTTACCCTCAGGCAGTGGCGGACTCAGGGTGTTTGAACAGGGCAGCAGCTATCTGTGGTGGGGCACCATCGAGCAGAAAGGACATGAAACTCACCCTGCTGAACACTTGATGATGATCACCGCATGGAAATATTTTGTCCTGCCTATGACAATTAGTAAATTAATATTCAACTTGCTAAATAAATGAATTTCTCTTAATAACTGCCCAAAATGTGGATGCCGAGAATGGCAAACTTAACTATCAGTGCAAAATTCCCTGCTGAATACCTGGGGATTTGAATTCAATCTGAAAATCAGAGAAGATTATTTACGTTGAGGATGGAGGGCTTGAGGGACAGACCACCTCTCCTCACATATCACAGTTTCTTATCTGCCTTAAACTGTCTGCAAAACTTCACTTGAATTAAATCTTGCCCTCTGGGAAAGCAACCTGTATTTGGGAGAGCAGCAGTGTTGGTCTCCAAAATGTTTGCAATAACATTCATAACACCACTATAATGCTAACTTGACTGACAGTAAAACTTGAAAGGTAGAGGATCTACAAAAAAAGCTACCAAGTGAAAGCAGAAATACTAATTAAAGTAAAACGTTTGAGGGAGATCGGAAAGGCTCATCAGGCCACAACCACAAAACTACTGACTATTCTGATTAGCATTTGTGTACTATTTTTGCATGTTTTCCTCTCTAGTACAGCAGTGACCGTGACGCATGTCACAACATACAGAAATACACTGAGGTGGTCATCTGTCTCATTATTCACAAAGCAAAAAGATGAGATTAATCATGTGTTAATGAATCCAGAGCAAGCATTTGCAGTGTCTGCTTGACTCCTTGACAGAAAACTAAGAAATGGTGTCACTGCAGCTGAAGACTTTTGGACCAGTTTAAGGTTCCACCATCATCATGTGTGAGGAAGAAAAGCCCACTGTGTCCATCATTGCGCCACTGAAAGCTAAATTGTTGGAGCACTGCAGTGTCTCAGAGGAACACTCCACTTTAGTAACAGAGTCAAAGCAGACTATGGCCGGGGAGCTTGAACAGCGATATGTGGATGTGCAGCATGTCTTACATAAAGCATCTGTCATAGACACAATGTTCAAGAAGCTGCCATTTAAAAGAGGGGAGAAGAGATGCAATGTGTGTCTCATACATGATGCTGTAGAGTTGTGGGACCACAGAGTGAGATCATATTTTTTTTTGCCTTTTTGTGGTAATGTTTTGGAAATGAAAAATATCTTCATTGATTCTTTTGGTTCTGACATTCTTACTATTTGCTGTTCAGCAGATTTATTTTTTGTGGAAAGTGTTATTGACTTAATTTTTTATACAACTAACTAAATGAGATAATTTATAGTCAGCAAAGAAGAGTTTGGAGTGCACGAAAGAAGTAGTTTGTTAATCAATGTATTATCATGTCATAATGGTTTGTGATTTACACCCTTACAATTGTTTACAGAGCTAAGAGACTTTATAGAGCGTAATCCTTATGCATTTATTCTGCTTCTAGCCTGACATTACCTGCAAACTCTTACATTTTACATGTGGAGCTACTTTCCAAATTAACCAGCTGCTAACAAGCAACTACCGATAAATTGCAAATTTATCTTCGGGTTGTGCAATAAAAACGAGCCCATCTGGTATCACAATCCTCAAGCTTTCACCCGAATACAAATCTGGTAAAATTCATAGCCATCTCTATAGCTCAGTTGGTAGTATTTTGTAAAAATGCCTACTTGCTGTTTCTGGGAAAAACATGGATTTTAAAGAACTCTGGTGAGAATTTGAGTCTGTGAGAGAATAAAACTGAACAGCCAACATGTGTTGCTGAAATAAAAGAAGCATGTAGTCTGATCATGTCTTTTTGGCAGCAAGACAGATAAGTCTAAAAAAGAGATGGGCTCAGCCATGCATCTTTAAAAGCAACACATACTGTACATTCACACAGAGTTCAAATACACATATTTCGAACACACACACATACAGATGAATAGTTCCATATTTTTACTTTCCCTGTTCCACCGCACAGATACATACAGTACAACTGTATTAAAATGATGTCCTGGTAGGGTATTCTCCTCTCCATCTTAGTGATGGTTTCATTTTTATCTCTGTTCTGGTGATTTATAGGGCTGAGAGGCTGCTATTAGTTAGCTTAAAAAATGGCTGTGCACTGAGAAATACCAGCCTTGATTGGACCAGACATGTTCCTCCACCGTTTTACTTCCTGCAGCCGAGGAAACCCAAACACACACAGCAACACACACTAACATAAGTGCACTCCTTACCCATCAAAGAATTTTGGCTTCACACTTATTTTTGATGACAAGTGATGGGAGCCAGAAATAAAATGGAAAATATTGAATTTATCCCACAAAAAATGTTGCTTTTGAGGGGACCTGCCAGCTGCATGCCAGTAACACAAAAAAATGTTATTTTTAAATTTTCTGTGATTTTGTCATGTGACATGTGAGAGCGAGAGAGGGAGAGGGGGAGATGATTGAGATGTGAAGAGGGAGAAGGAAATAAATTGAGCTGTGAGGATGAAAGATAAAGCAAATACCAGAGAGGAGGAGGTGATAATGGAAAGAAAGGATGAGCTGTGCATAGATATACTAAAAAGGAGAGAGGGAACGAGAGTAAAAAGGAAGACAGACTGAATAGAGGGGATAAAAAGGAATGAGATAACACTGAAGGGAGATGCCATGAGAGTGAAAGAGGGCAAGAAGGAGGAAAAGCCATGGTAACGGACAATACCAAAGAATGACTAAAAGCCTCTTCACAACAAGCACAGAATTTCATCTGACAAAATCGCACGGAAATATATAAAAAATGATGTTTCCTAATGCCCACCGCTGCGGAACAGTCATGCGGTGGAAAAAAATATTCGGACGGACCACGATGTCAGTGGATTTCCGCCTGTGGAAATATATCAGTGAAAACCTTTGTTTCAGCTGATGCCCAGGTCACCTCATCAATTTGGTCTCACACCATCCTGTACTGTATGACAAACACCACAACGACTATCTCAAGAGGTCACGGACAATATATGGCTTGAGATTGCACAGCAGCTGGGATACAATGATGCTAATGTAGCTGACATTCACCTGATTACGTTATTTGTTGGTCAAGATAAGGAGCTTTTGAAAAGGGTGCTTTTGGGGTCCAGGGGGAAGTTATTGGCCAAATCTGATCGTGAAGTGAAGGTTTTCTGCAAATGAGGGGGACAGGGACGAAAATGGTACCGCAGATACTTCTCAATGGACCTAGAGACAGGCAGGAATACACACACACACACACACACACACACACACACACACACACACATATGAGAATAGAAAATAAAATCCAGATGTTTTACAGAAACAGACATATAATGACACGAAAACTTGGTGGCAGAATGTCCCCAGCTCAGTTAAGCGCAAACTTTAAATGTGGGCTTTTGGATATCATAAAGACATTACAAACAGACAGGAAACAGAAATTGTAATGTTTTTGAGTAAGACCCAAAGAGAAAAAAACTCACCAAGTATAATTTTCTATAATGTCTTCAAAATTACATATTTACTTAACCCAAGGAAAAACAGTCATATAAAGAAAAGATACAAAAAGCCATAAAGGGCAGAAATAATCAGCTCAACCTGGCCACAGACCTCAGGCAATTATACTAACATCACTCTCTAATAGCATGGAGAGGCAGCACTCTCTGCAGTGGTGGTTGCTTGCTATCTCAACGCCAGAATATATATAGAAAGGTTAACAGGCGAGGCAAATGATGAGGCAAAACAGTCGAGGCAAAGAGCGGATATCCAGCTTGCCAGCTTGAATGGCGCTAAATGACCGGGGCAGCTCCAGAATCAGCAATCTGGACAGCGGTCAGAACACCTGACTGCTCTGTCACTCCTTTATTTTACCTGCAGTTTTGTTTCAAAGAGCAGATTTCCCACAGTACAGAAACACCAGAAACATATTAGACAATTTAGGCAAATCCTGTTACATGTCAACTTAAGGGAAATGGATGATTTTTTTGTTTTTGTGATTTAGGCTGAAAATGTGATGTATTTTTTACAAAAGAGTCTTAGTGGGTGCAGCTTAAAACACCATCTCTTCAACTAAGCAGTCTTTGTTGTTCAGCAGTCATGATTTATTTCTTCTTGCCTGAAGACCTCTATCCAACACCCAATTCAAAACTCTCTCAAAGGCTTTCTTACAAAGAAAAATTTTACCCCTAAACCTTCAGCGTTAATAAAATCTTGCTCCTATTAAGCTGCACAGGACTTCAAATACGGCCTGAAGGCTCTAAGTTTGACCCCCTGTCTGCCTGTCTGTACATTCGCCTGTATTACTGTGTATCGGTATGTTTCGTCAGCCTGCCTGTCTGGCCATGTCTTTCCCTTTCTCCCCACCTTATTACGGCATCTGTTTGTTCTGTCTCTCTGTATCAGCTTTAGGCCTATAAGCTATAAAAAGGTGCAGTCCGCCCAATAAATGGGCTCTATTAAATACAGCCTGAAGGAGGTAAAAAGCCCAAATCTTCAAATGCCGCCTGTCACTGCAAACCAAGGTCACCTGGGTGTGAGCGTCCGTGCATGTGCACGCTTGTCTGTCACTTTTCTTCAAGGTCACAACTAGACTTTAATAAGGCAGATGGAAAGAGAAGGAGGTGGAAAAAACAAGGGATGAAAGGTAAAAGTAGGAGAAGAGATGGGGGCGAAACAAAGGTGGAAAGGGAATGGTAGACATAATGACTACCAATCCCCTCAAATAGGTTTTTGGTTCAAACCATTTACAGTTTTGTGATATTTGAGAAAAAAATGCTGTCAGTGCTTGGAAACACAAAATCTTCAAAATGTAGCTTTTTGCAGGAATCAACGTGTACTCTACTTTAATGACAGCAGAAACTTGGTCAGCATGACGTTTTTGCAGAACAACTGCAACTTGTGTGTGATTAGTATGATATTGAATTTTTCCCCCCTTTTTTGTATACGCTTGTAACTTCTTGCCTTTCATATTTATTCAGTTTTAATTGTGCTGTATCTAAGAATAAAGCAAAAAAATCTCTCTGTCTGTCTGTCTTTCCCTCTGTGGTTTGAATTTCTCAAGAAACTTTCATCCGATCTACTTCAAACTTGGAGGGTTTATTGCTGAGGACTCCAGGAAGTGCAGTGCTGAGTTTGGTGCGGTTTGGTCAAGGACACTTTCAATATGAAGAAAGTTTCAATAATGAAGGACCTCCACTCTGTGCAGCAGCAGGGGAGGTGAGTCACTGAGAAACACACAACGAATATGCATGAAAGTTATTTCATTCAGCGTGGACTAAAAACTAAGAAAACTAAGACAAGTAGACAGTAAAAACAGGTCAAACAGTTGAAGGTCTTTAATGACAAGCTTATGTTGGGTATTGGTCAAAGAAGCAGCTCTTCCTCTCTGGAGTATTGTCGAAAAATCGCCTCTAACAAAGCTCTGCTAATTCGGAGATAAACACAATGAAAGTCTCCCTGTATGTAGTTATTTCAAAGCTTTTTTTTATGAAGCAGCAAAATCAGGAAATCGGCTTTCACAAGCAGTAACTTAGCCACCTATGAGCCAGGCTGAAGTCCAGTTTTGATAACACTCTGCCATCAGTGATGACTGTGAAGGCCGAGCAAACGAGCAGGCACATTTTGAACTGGCACTGCACTGGTATGGGTAAATAAAGGACCACGTAAAACATCCCTCAAGAGGAGTGGGTATGACTTTAGTGATTTTTCAACAAACTTCTGGTCTCTATTTTTAGCCAGTTCGTCTGTTTATGCAATTAACCGCCTAAGCAACCAGAAAGGTAAAGTGAGAGCAACTTGAGCAGTGAAGGAAGTGTGGTTTGATTCTGTCTTCTTGCGTGTCTCTGTGTGTGAGAGGTTAAAATGCAGGATGCTTCACGAGCTGAGGTCTTGAGAGTTCATACACAATGTCAGCACAAAGGATGCATGAGTGATTCTGCAAGTGTGTGTGTGAGTGAGACAGAGAGAGGGAAAAGCTTATGTGTGTGTGCTGCAATGTTAGCACGCCCTTGGTGCCCTCTCCCCAATCAATCTAAGAAGGAAGTGTTGGGTTAGCTCCGCCCCTCTGCCCGAGCTAAACGAATTAATATTAATCAAGCATTGATTAAGGCCTTAACACTGACCAGCCATTATTCACAACACCGTCCCTTCCTCGATTCATCCTCTTCTGTCCATTCCTCCATCCTGTACTCTTCCCATCCACCTTTTCACTTTCTGTCCCTCCCACTTGCTCTCCTTGCCTCCATGAATACTCAGACTGCCATCATGCATTTCCCTTTGTTTCTTTTTCTATCTTTCCGTCCACACTGTCTCTCCCTCCCTGCCTTCTTTTTACCAAAACTCATGTAATCCTTTTTTCCCATCGACTCAAATATAAAACCATGCATCATTCTCTCATCTTCCGCCCTTGATTTCTCTCTCGTCCACTTTCCTTCTACATTTTCATTATTCCCTCTATTCGTCTATCCATCCATCCAGGGGGAGAGAATGCAAGGAAAAGAGTGAGACTGAGGCATACTGAATAAGGGGAGGGGAGAAGAGAGAGAAATGGAGAGCCGGACATGGGCAGCTCAATAAAACACAATAGGCCATTGTTCTGACATGACATTACTCACCTGGGCAGAGAATAGAGAGAAGAGGGAGTTTGGGGGTAAAAGAGAAAGAGGAGACAGAAGATGAGAGAGAAGGATGGAAAGAGAAGACAAAGGCAGCACAGAGGGGGAAAAAGATACAGAGGAGGCTGTTGGAGGGAAGAAGGCCATCTGCAACAGCGATATCACAAACACCAGGACAGAAAACAAACTTTTCCTTTTGTCTGCCTGCTACACCAAAAAATTAACCCTTTCTTGTGGAAGGGTACTGTGACAGGCATGAGGAAGGAGTCACGGTGTATATTGAGCAATAAAAGTATGCAACACACTATGTGGTTGGACTTTGGCTACCACCACTCTTTGGTGTCCACACATACACAGGTATCTCTTGAAACAAAGCTTTTTCTATGTGTTTTGGCCTTTTGTCCGTTGACAGGGTTTAAGTCTGGACAGGCAAAAACAGAGATTTTTGGGAAGAATGACTCAGACGCACATGTTGTACAAGTGTATGTGAATCGCCATGGTACGTGGGTTTTCAGGCGTGTTATGAATGAAGGTTATTTTTGAAACGGTGCTAAAACGCCTGTCTGGACGGACACCGGCGACCAAAAATAACCATGTATGTGTGGACAAGGCCTTGATTATAGTTAGTATGTGCTCTTTTTCCACATTTGATTTGTCAAAGAGTTATTCTTTCAATATTTAATCAAGGCCACTGGCTTTTACCAACAGCGTCATTGTTCGAGAATTTTGTAAAACTTTGTTAGTTTATATCAAATGCTGTCATCTTCATAATTCTCTGCTCAATATCTGCTCATAGAGACTGCTTTATAGTTACATTTAGGATATGGTACTGTAGGTTTAGGGAAATTAAACACTAACGTCACCCCATCTAATAATCTGGCTTGCCTTGCAGAATAGCGTTTTGTGTTACATTGTGTGCAGCCGTGGCACTTCAGTGCGAATTATATTTTGGAAGAGGGTGTGTGGTCACTACGTCAAAATCAGGAAATATTGATTCAGCTGCACCATAACAGTTAAACGACTGATAAAGAGAGCAAGAAATGGAGCTCTTCCAGAATAAATGTTTCAGTTTTCAATTCTATGTTGTGACAACACTGTTAGGGTTAGGAAAAGATCGCTGTTTAGCTTGCCTGCTTTGCAGCAAACACAACTGTAATTGTCCCAACAGAAATTCAAGCAAAATGTCTCACCAAAAGATGTTGGAACGCTGTCTCGAACACTGGTCTCCTCTTTAGTTTGCATGCATGCATGTTTCGCCCCCATCTTGATTTATAGATGCATTAACTATCAACAAACAATCATGCAAATTAGGTGTATTTGAACAGAATTTTTTAGGGAACCAATTCACCTAAAATTTCCATCCGCCTTCAGTCTGGCTGGCCAAGAAATAAAAATTGAACTGCTAATTGAAGTGACTGCTATTTCAAAATGTATCATAAATGTATTACAAGACTGAGAAATAAATGTCACTACCCCCTAAAATTCATTTTGATTTTCTAAATCTCTGGTGGGCACCAGAATTATGACCTGGTGTACTGTTAAAGGATACATGTATAGAGGAAAAGCGAATCCTGCCTGTCAAGACTCCCACTTTTCTGTATCCTGATGTTAAATGAAACCAGCAGCCAAATGTCAAGAAAATTACACTGTATTTGTCAACATGAATAGGAGGTTTATTACATTTGCATCCTTGTCAACAACAAATCCAATGCCCTCTCTTTTTCTCTCTCCCACATATATACTGTACACGCAGGCATACACACACATGGAAACCTGAAATAAAATAAGAAATCACTGTTATATATGCACTGATGCACATCTTTTATAGCAAATAGCATGATGACACACAGAAATCAACATGAATACGGTGTGTTCAGTATTCATTCCATCAACACACACACTCATTACCTTGGCAATAGCTAGCAGAGTTCATTGTTGCAGTAGCTGAATTTTTGTTACTTTTAGCACAAACTTTGTCAAACTACCAAAGTATTTTCTGTTTTCCCCAAGGACATTTTTAATAGATAAACGTGACCACATTTTTCCCTCATACCCTTCCTGTCAGTGAAGCCTTGAAACACCCGTGTTTGTTGTCTTTTTATGCTGCTGTTGGTGGTGGTGGTATTGCTTTTGGTTTTTATACCTTTGTAAATGAAAAATCTGCCTCTCAGTCCTCTGTGAAGTCAAACACTGAAATTATTCCAAACAGAAGGAAGCAGGCAATCAAGGAGCTTTTTCTCCGCAAAGAATGGCCTACCAAAAGGCGGATCTGGTTGATATATCACTGACAGATCATTCTTCTTTTCAAAATTCAATGTCCAAACAGATTTGATTTGCTAGAAACAGGTGCAATTCAAGAAACCATTCAACAACAACTGAGAGAAAAAATGCATTTTTGGCGCTTGAGTACTGCTTAACATTGAAAAACTAACATTGGTGCAAGGAACTGAAGTAAGTCTTACTGAAGTAATTAAAATTCCATGAACACAATTTTCCGATATGCTGATATATATAATACAATGTGAAAGTGAAGTACATAATTAGTTTAACACATTTCATGGGCACAGAACCCACAGAAATGAGATAGCATTCACCATAATCCAGACACCTTATTATGACAGGTTTGTTAAACAATTACAAAATGAGCTTTTCCAAAATTGTCAAAATCACTGTACGTCTACATGTGAAATTAAAATGTCATCTGTATAAGAAAAAAAATGTTCATGTAAGTTGGAACTGCACAACAAATTAAATTTGATTGACTCTCAACCAGAAGTGGGATCGTGTGAATGTAAATCAGACAGTGTGTCCTTGTTAAAAATGATCTATTTGTGGTATGAGAACATCATTATTGCATGTAGTTATGGCTGTGGGTGGTAAGTATTAATTAACAAACTTATTGAACTTGCTTAAAAATTCCATTACTTTTCCATTGGCTGTTATATTAGCTGGTAATATTGGTTGGTTGTATAGAGGGGAGAAGACAGAAAATTGACTTCCTGCAGCCACAGCACCATGAGCCGCAATGCTTTCCATTCATGGCTATTTCTCACCGGATGACTGTGACATGTTTGCCTGCAATTTAGCACTGTCAAATCTTGAAGTAGGACAACTGTTCATTGCCTGCACTTCCTAGGTTATAAGGGACATTCTGGCGGCATACGACACTAGTCTAAATTCTGTGGTTTCAGCCATAACTGTGTACCGAGTTAACAGCTGAGATACAGAAATGCAGCAATATCTCTTGCAGTGTAATAGCGACACAGGTACCAGACCTTTGTTGGGTTGCTAACATAGCCCAAACATTGCACAAGTGCAACAACACTTAGCATGCCAGCTAATGTTACTTACTATTCAACAGCAACAAGTCCAGCTTGACGTCCGTCGTGCAGCCTTTTATTTAGCAAAGCTGTTGGCAATGACTAAAAGCAAGTCTGAGATTTACTCTTGTCTATTGCCTCTTGCTCGGTCACAGTTCTTTTTCTTCCCCATCTCTTTTCAGCTTCCTCTGTAAACATTGTGTTCTGTCTCTTCACCTCTGTCATGATGTCTGTAGAGGCTACTGAGCCCAGTTCTGTTGCCCTCTCGCTCGGCTCCAGTTCTGGTGCCCATAACAGAAGAACATTAAACTACTAACATAAAATGATAAAAATCGCCTTTTAAAAACAGCTGGTGAAGGACTTAGCCAATTGACGATATATACGTTCAATCGCCCAACGCTGGCTGCTGTACATGAATACATCAGCACAATGTGGGGCAGGCAAACTGCTTTCAAAGAGGAAACTATGTTTTTTCCCCTCTCTTATCCATTTGATAGCGTCAGTACTCTTTGCCTGTGATATAAAAGAATTTCCCTTTCTTTGACAGGGAACCCAAAACAGACTTTTCACTTTGGGGGGAGGAAATGATTTGGTCCAGAAATTATTTCTTTGATCACTCATCTGTGCCCCAAAAACTTTTAGATGTCCCCGCTTTGATCTGTCGATTTAAGAAAGCATTCTTAGAGGGGTACCGGCAAGTAAAGAAAGAGATGTGCTTCTCTGCACAATCGAAAACACCGGCAAGCCACAATCACTCAGGTGGATAAGAGAGGCAGAGAGCAACAAAGGAGACACTCCTCTTTTCAAATCAGCCCACTTCCACCTTTTGTCATTCATTTTTTCTTCATTTTCAAACACTTTTCATCTCTTGTGCATGTTTCCCCTCTGCTGCAGAAAAACAACATCAAGCGTTTTTTAAGCACGACTGCCTCCTAAAATGGAACCTAACCTCCCATCAGCATCTCCAAAGGAGGAGCCTGAAACTTTACCAATAACACAACACAGAAATAAAATCTCAAACACCATCCGACTGTTTTATTGTAAAGCCTGCATCAACCATCCACTTTTTTTTTTTTTACACAAATATCCCACACATGCTGATAAGGACACATTTTTGTTCTGTGTAAACTCCATCCACTCCATTCTATGTTCACAAAGTTTTACTTCACTCTCCACACAAACACAATCTTTAACCTCAACTTAAACACACACTTTTTTTTTGCCAGAATGATTTTATACATAGAATTGATGTGGCTTATCTACAACTTAATTAGTTATAGAGCGGGTAGGTCTCAGAAACTTTAATAGAGCTGTAAACTAACTTTACCGCTTATTCAATAGGTAAACTACAATCTGAAAATCAAATGTTAAACAATCTGAGACAGAGTGATGGAGGATAAACAGATAAAGAAAGTAACACTGAATCCAGATTGAATAAGATGAGAACCCAAAAAAGGTGATGAAATGGAAGAAAAAGTGAACAAAATGATGAGTTGGAGGAAGCAGAAAGTGGTGCCTCCAATAAATTCGAAGGTAAATCAGTTCCGGTGGTTGCTTCCTGAAAAGTAGTTTGGCTGCCTGGAGACGGATGGTATCCCAGGACCAGACCCAGCACCACTGCAATTACTGGGCCATAATTTTACTGTCATTGGTGTTTCTGGGTCCTGCAGTGGAAGCAGATGGACGGACAAAGGAAATACCAAGATGACATAAAAATATCAGACCTACACACAGCTAGTAATAAAATGTTATCTGATTATAATCTGATTGCATAAGTTTCAAAAGTAGACATATGAAACAATTCTGGTGAAAATGAATGCAGTCTACAGCATTTATAATTAACATGTACCAATTAGTAGAAAATTGTCAATGACAGTGAGTTGCAGTTGCTGTCCATCCTTTAAGATAACACAATGGTATTCAAAGCAGGGTCCTTGGAGGGGTGCCCAACAGGTCCCCAGTACAAAGGGGAAAACTTTATTTTCCCTATAATTCAATTCAGAGTCTGAGATCAGCGACCCTACATCGGCCCCCAGCCTTAGTCCCCATTACAACTGTCAATCTCTTGTTTGTGCTAACTCATTTACTTTGGGGAGCCAAAACAAAGCTAAACAAAGGATGCTGTCTAGTCATAAATCCTTCAAGACTGTGCATCAAAGTCAAAATTTGACTTTTCCCAAGAGAAGGTGTGAAGTTGCCTGTCTAAATGTTACATCGCTCCTTCTGACTTTCTTGTCTGAAGTCTTTTCTGCTCTGTTGCTGTCACTCTTTATCTCACCAAAGTAGTTGCTGACATCTAGAAAACGGTGAGTTCACAAGAAGATGGGGTAAAAAATTAGAAGAAGTAAGAAGCCTTATTTATTTTTTTGCTTGAAATGGTTGTGTAAGTTTTACACCTTTTTTCAAATTAAAAATCAACCACAAACAAACATTTAGGAATCTTACTGTTGAGTAAAAATCATTATCAAGTTGTAAACACGGCTGGAAATTGTTCCAAGGGTTCCTTAAAAAACATTCAGATATGTAACGTTTACAAATGTTGAAACGCTGTAGTCCCTTCTCTTTAGTAGTTTCAGGTCACTCAGGTTACTCAGGTCATAAATATGCAATGTGAACATGATGTGACCTGTTTTATAGAAACATATCATTGTTTTGCAAAGACGTTAACGGCCATTTTATCCTGACAACTGGGCTGATTCTATAATATGGAAGCATAAGCTATATCGGGCTGTGGCTACAGAGGACACATTTCTTAGCAGAGTCCCTTCTCTCTTCGTTCATCGTAATAAAAAGATAAAGCAACAGTAGAGTTTTAAAAAAATAAACTAAAATAATAGTTTTTTATATTATTAAAGTGTAGGGCTGATGTAATGTCTCCGTTACTCAGCAAACAAAGAAAAGGGGATTGTGACCTAGTAAGAGAAGAGACAAACTGAGCTAAAACTTGTGAGAGCCAGGATAGGACCGCCACACAAAGCATCGCTTGTCTCTGTCAAGGCAACACGCTGGACGCCAGTGGGACTCCCGGGGGATTGAGCCTAGCTGTGAATGTAAATAAGTCTTACAGTATCGAGGCACGGAGCAAACCTGAAGGGAGGATGAGAGAAAAAAAACGAGTGTGGAGAAACGTCAAGCGTAGCGAAGAAAAGTAATTTTCACCGAGAATGGTCATGTAGGGATGGCATACACACACACACACACGCACACACACACACACACACACACACACTGCACACACACAGATAGATAGCTGATGCTGGGATGTAATTTGTATCAGCTGTTTGTTGGACCACCAGAGAAATACAGGTACAAACATACAAACACACACACACACACACACACACACACACACACAAATAGGGACACACAGGGGGACATGCATGCACATGAGTTAGCACACACACAAACATAATGCACCTGCAGCAGAAATCCACAAACATATACACCACTAGCACACACACACACTAAGATGTCACCAACTCTTACACAGAAACACACACACTGACACAAAGTGGAATCGAAGCAGGAGACACACAGACATGCAGGTGTGAAAACACGTATACATGCCTACATATTCTCAACAGCAAGGCCTCTGACGAAGATGATAAACAAGACCGAAGTGAGGTGTGTATTAAAGTCTTCATACATCCCGCCGAGGCTAGGCGGTCGGAGGGTGAGGGAGGAGGTGGAAAGACACAAGGAGGGTGGAGGAGATGGATGGTGGGAAAAAAGGGGGGAAAGGCTGGGGTGTGGGAGGCAGGGTGGCTTAAAAAGATATTGTATCACAGGTCAACACATTGTCACACTTTTATTTTTCTGCATTTAGCATCCAGGGTTTGAAAGACTGGATGCTGTGTTAGCTGTAGTTGGACACAGACTATGATTGTAAGTTCCCTCAGACAAATTGGCGATAAAACATATACTTTTTCTATACTAATAAACAAAATGATGCACATCACACATTTTAAAACTGTGTGTGATGTGAATAACATCAGTCATCTAGATACAATTCAGTGTTCTGCTGGAATACCTTGCGCCCTGGAACTCAGGTGTACGGCAATTGACATGCACCACTCACCCAAACACCGTTGTAGACTTAGTACACCTCCTCATGGCAAAGGCACTCCCCAATGGCAGTGGCTCACCCAGAAGGGCAAAAAAACTGCTGAGTACTGGCAGAAAGGATTGTGACAATATGCTCAAGGCATCATCCTGGCCTCCATGGCCCAAATCCCAATCCAAAAAATGCATCTGTGGGACATGTCAGACCAAGTCCGATCCATTGAAGCATCACCATGGATGGTGTTTTCAGTGTCTTCAGTAAAGTCAGAACAGAAGCTGTCTCACCACGTGGGTCAGGACAGGTTGGCTGCAGTCACGAGACGTCACCGCAGCTCACTTGGAGGGGGCATTCCGAGGGTACCGGAGAGGGTTCATCCGGGGTGTGGCGCGGCTCAACATGGCATGGTAGACTGGTAATGGAAATGCAAATCGGTGCGGCATGGTTTGACTCGCCGTGGCCAAAAGTGCCAGTTGAAAAACGACAAGACAAGAAAACAAGGGAAAACACTGGAACATGCTCTTAGACACCCAGGGCCAGTGTCTGTCTACACACTGCTCACTGAAGGAAATCCCTTCACAACCTTGGGTACATTTTCTATATCCTACCACTCAATCACAACTGTGAACAAACCAGCTAAACATTTTTTTAACATAACCAAGCAATGAAAAAAAGCTCACCACGCTTGATCATGGCATCACGACAGCTGGATGTTAAAATACACACAAGCTTTTTTTTCGGACAAGAAAGCAAAACTTTGTGGAAATTAAATGTGTGGAATGTCTCCCATCCACATGGCATCGTGCTGGTGCAACTCACTGCCCAGTCCTTAAAGTCCAGTTCGTCAGCAAACTGGCAGCATAGAGAGGATTGCCAAACATTTGTGCTGGCACAAGGCAGAATGGCAGAGCACTGTTGGTTCTTTATTACCTCCAATTTACTGAAGGTACTTGCAGTACACTTTTTGGCTTAACTACTTGACCGTGTTGTCCCTCACAAAATACTCATGTTCTTTTTGTTGGTCTCCTCTCCTCAACCAACAGTACGCTCTGCAGAACAAGAAACGTTCAAATACAAAGAATAGTTTTACAGTATTTCTACATGTTGCACGATAAGTTCAAGATATGTGCAGAATGCTGATGAAGCTGTAAGTCTGATAGCAGCATCTGGATCTTCGTTTTTCTTTTATTTAATTTTTTCTATATTTCCTCTATCTACTGTATTTCTCTCTTTCTTTCTTTTAGTCTCTCTGTGACTCAATTGATGTCTTTCTCATTCTTCCCCTGCCGAATCTCCAGTTGTCATTAAAAAGAGATGACTTGAATGGATGAGGAGCCTTTTAGGGCTCTGAGTCTGTCTGGACATATCATACATCACACACCTACACACACACACATTAACACAGTCAAATCAATTTGCTCGTGTACACATGCACATATACTGTACTCACATATCTTATTAGTACAGTCTTATATAAATACACACACATACACACAAATGCATGGTCATAAATCAAGCCAGACTTTGCTGGTCTCTTAATGGGGGAGGTGGGGCGGACAGCTCAGCAGGATTGGACGAACAGGCGTGTACCTGAAGCTGAGGTAGGTGTGTCTGTGTGTGTGTGTGTGTGTGTGTGTGTGTGTCTGCATGTGTCTGATATAGAAATAATACGGTATGCACCTCACCTTGCATATGACCTCTCTCCTGATTTTGTGCGTGTATGTACTTGTGTGTCCATGGATGTAAGCCTGTGGATTTGATTGTAGAGAAACAGTAAATTAACTGTGTGAATGTGTGTGTGTGTGTGTGTGTGTGTGTGTGTGTGTGTGTGTGTGTGTGTGTGTGTGTGTGTGTGTGTGTGTGTGTGTGTGTGTACCTGTATGTTGGTATTTTGTGTGTAGGTATACAGTAGATTTGCGAGTCTGATGCCATGCATTTCTCACAATGCACTGTGTGTGTCTTTTATGTACTTGTGAATGGCAGAAGTAATGAGGCCATTAGTTGCCACACCATTGACACCAAATGCATTTTAGTGTGAGGAATGGGCATCTGTCTCTATCTGCTGAATGTATATCTGTGGAAATATGTGTTTGTAAACAGTGAAACAGTGAATAATGCCACCATCTCTTAACATCATGATGTATAAACATGCTAAAAGACTCTTATTTTATTATGTTATATTTGTGTGTGTGTGTGTGTGTGTGTGTGTGTGTGTGTGTGTGTGTGTGTGTGTGTGTGTGTGTGTGCGTAGTAGTCGGATATCATCTATTAGCCTGCAAGCTCACTGAGAGCTGTGGATCACCAAACACCTCAGTAAGGTCACACAGCGATTAATGGGCAATGAATTACACTGGTCAGCATGTTTGTTTGCCTGTGTGTGTGTGTGTGTGTGTGTGTGTGTGTGTGTGTGTGTGTGTGTGTGTGTGTGTGTGTTTAAGTATGAGCCATCGTTATACACCAAGTCCATCTCACACACATTTGCATCATATTAATGCAATTCTGTGTGTATGTGTATGTGTGTGTGTGTGTAACTTTTATACGTATAGTTGACTGATACACTGTCCCACTTGTTTCTGTGGCTCTCAGAGTGAGGTCTGGGGACCCCCCAGGGGCCCTTAACCCTTTATCCAGTGACTGTGAAATAATGACTCTCTGTACATTAGTTCCCTGTACTTACATCAACCTGCACCACTAAATGCCTTACCCTAAATTTAATCTTAACCAAAAAAAACAACAAAAAAAAACAGAAAAAACAAGCATTCACCCTTAAATGTAATATTTGAGCTTGTTGGTAGCAGTTTTTTGTCCCTAAAGAGAAGCTGAATCTCTGAGGTGGACGATCAAACAACAGTGATTTTGGTTCCTTTAATATTTTACAAATGGACGGACACAAACACACATTCACACACACAGCACACTTCCTTAGGGATTAATTAGGACTTGGATGAGAATTAGCTTTAGGGGTGCTTTAAGTCTCATCCCTGGTTCTGATCCAGCCAGAAACATATGTTTCACATCATCTCTCCTCTTGCTCCACTGATTCATGTTATCTCTACGCTGTCGCTAAGTAATTGTAAGAATAAACATAAACTACGTGTTGCAGAGATGGATATTAGTTTAGGTTAAGTGTTATTGATAAGGGTAAAGTTTAAACTACAGTAAGGGGAGTTCATATGGACACTAAAGGTCCTCACAACAGTAGTAATTGCAGAGATGTTGTGTGTGAACACTTGTATACAAAGCTACTGCATTGCAATAAACTCCCTGACTGGTCATTCATCAATTTAAACAGGATAGATAGGCAGACTGGGATAAGCCAGCTTCCTAATGGACTCACAAGAATCTCACAGTGTCTGGTATATTTACAGTCAGTGCTTTCGTTTTTGCAGAGCAGCAAGGCTTGCAACGGGAAAGTTTTACTTCCAGTCCAGTAATGACTCCCAAACTAAACTGAGCAGAGGAAAGATGAATAAGCAACACTTTTCCCTGACAGTAAAATCATTGCCAGTGTGCTCCTGTTCAGTGTGTTTAACCTAAATGCTGCTTTTAGTCACTGCAGGTAAAAGAATGTCACAGAGGACAATCAATCAGAAATATTGGGTTAATAAAAGCCAATTCACCAGAATCTATTGGATAATGTCAAAAAATGACAGCTTAAAAAAAATGCTGTTTTAACATTTACAAATTGCAAAAGTAACTGCAGGGAAGATAAAAGAGATAATAAAAATGGCAGACTGTGTAGACCAGTTAGAAATGAAACCAAATTGCAAATATTATTCCTGTAGGGAAATAAAGGTAGGTCACATCGGCCTTACCTCCTGTACATGCCTGGTCAAAGGTTCCCAATTCAAACATTTTTTTCACCCATGCCCGCTTCTATCTACTGCGAAAAGCCACAGTGGTAATGGAAAGGGTAATGATGTATTTGTTGAAAAAGGGACCATCTAAGAGAGAATTGTAAGAGTAGCTGGATCATTTTCATGCAGATAAATGAATGATTTACAAACCAAGCATATCGGTTTTGGATGATTACCAATTATAGGCAGTTCAGCAACAGATTCACTGTCTACCTTTATACAACTACCAAACTAATGCAACCTTCAGGGAGCCAATACCCCATGGCTATGCAAATGGACACACACAAATATACACTAAGCCATGCTTATACACATCAGCACCCAGAGTTAATGGGGTACCCATTTGTGGATCTGGAGCTGTGGATCCATGAAGTGGCTGCAGGACTGAGTGCGTCATTGGGTGATCAAATGTATTAAAGGGAAAAAAAGCGGTGCAACTTTGTGCTTTTGTGCTAAAAAGTTCTTCTAAAACTTCTAAAAACCACTTTAAAGAAGCAAAGGCATGCATTACCACAGGAAAACAATGGTTTCGCTGGCAAAGGGTTTTTAGCCATTACCAAACTTGTGTGCTGCAACAACTAGAAAACTCAAAGTGAGACAGATGATTGGAGTCTTTATTTCTTTCGTGGCTTTCATTTTGCTTTGCCAAGCTGCACCAAAACTTATTTGGAGCATGCAGAGAGGGTCATCACACCCTGACATCATCTCACATTACCTACATTTCTCGCCCTGCCGATGTTTAACCCAAGTTGGTGCCAATGCGAATACAAACACATTATATTTCTCAACCTCTCTTGTCACTCTGTCTCTGCCTCAGAGGGATGAGTTGATTTAAGACATCCATTGTCCTCTGGGTTTTAAATCCCAAAATTCACACACTTCTCATAGTTTATAACCAGGGACGGACTGGCCATTGGGCAATGTGGGCAAATGCCACTGCGGCCGCCTGGTGATGCGGCCGCATCACAAACAAATAAATAAATAAATGAATAAATATAAAGCGGAGCGGAGCGGCCGCATCAATAGGCGGCCGCGGTGGGCGGCCGGCAAATGAATAAATAGGCTTAATAAATAAATAAATAAAGCGGAGAGGCTGCGTCAATAGGCGGCCGCAAATCAATAAATGAATAAATAAAAATAATAAAAAATAATGCGGAGCTGAAGGCGGCCACAAAAAAGAGGGGAAAAAGCAAACAAACAAACAAAACGGCCTGTTAACTCTGACATATAATAGGCCTACTAAACTAAATAATAATAATAATGACGTTTTTTATTTTTCCTGTAAAGGACAAATAGCCTAAATTTATCTCTAATCTATTATAAGGTTTTTTGGATGTTTTTCGGTCGTCAGTGGATTTTCTCGCGATTGTTGACCTGGTGAGATGATAGGTCAAATGACAATTGAATGATGGGTAGTGCGAGCAGGTCAACAACACGGAATGAAATAAAATGGATCGAGGAGGGAGAAAACGGCGAGTAGAAAAGGGTGGAGCAGAAAAAAAAAGAGAGAAGAAGCGTAAGGCTTTATTGGCTGAAAGTGGGAAAAGCGCAAATATTGTGGAGTTATTCTCTAAAAAGCCTGTGCCCGGCGATGCGGACGGTGGCGCCCCCAGCTGCTCTGCAGCTGCTGCTGCTAGCATGAGTGACCTCATGAGACTGGATTCGGATGATGTGATTGATAGAGTGGCAGAGAAAAGCAAATTATTGCGCAACCTGCTACTGTAACTACATAAAGGTAAAAAACATTTATTTTTCATGTTCTGGTTAAGCTATACTATTATGTTCTGTGGCAGTGTAATGTTTATGTTTCTGTTGGTTGCAGATGACCTGAGAAGACAAACGTGGCCTCTCTGTCAAAATTGCCAGGGCCTCTTTTTGGTGCCAGTCCGCCACTGTTTATAACTCAATTGAATACCTTCTGTTTGTCTTCCCAGTTCATGAAATGTCCCTGTGCACAGTACTTGTGAGATAAAAATTCTGACCTTCGATCTGAAATAGCCTACTTTATGTGTCGCCAATATAATACATGCTCCTCCATGGCCATGGAGGGCACCCAGGGCACACTGATGCAGCCATTTTGACCTCACTGTTTCATTCACAAACCCATTTCTGCTGAACACACACACACACACACACACACACACAGGCAGCCATAAATTACACACCTTCAAACTTACATACTCTCCCCTGTTCTCTCACCCATAGATGGTAGAGCTTAAACTCACACACTTACTGTACAGTGTTTCCTTCTGTGGCACTTTTTATTCATCTTTCTGTCTCACTCTCCTCTCTCTCTCTGTCACACACACACACACACACACACACACACACACAAGCTCTTGGCATGCATAGCAGCAGTCATTTTTCTTGTTAATGTAGCGTGTCGAATTTGCAGGGCGGCGGCGTGCAAATGAAAGGTTGCACGTCTCACTCGCTTGGCAATATGTATTTGATAAGAGCTGTAAATCAACTAGTGCAGCAGAGCAGAGCCTACAGGGACGGACAAAACACATGTTAATGGCAAGCAGCTCTAAATTGGAGTGGAATACTGTATGTGCATGAGCAAATGAGATAGACGGAAAGAGAAAGTGTGTGTGTGAGAGCAAGACTGATGGTCAAAGACATGGAGGGTCATGTGAGAGAAAGATTACGTGGGTTGAATCACTGTTGACTTTGTGGTTACCTTTGTGGACAGCCAGCTAAGCCAGTGATGTTGGGCTACAGTAGGACTAACTAAAAGCAGTGTCATTCATTCATTCATTCATCATTCAGACACTCAGAAATGTGTCTGGTGTCTGCAGTGACCCCAAGCAGCTACAATTCTGGCGGTGGCAGAAAAAACATTTCAACAAGGCAACAAAACCATGATCTCAATAGAAAACCCCTTATTATCCTTACGTCATCGTGATGAGAAAATAATGCAAGCATACAGATGTGTTTTAGTTGCATGCACACACTAAGTCACACCTGCATGCACACACACAACTATCGTGTCAGATTTGGTAGCAGGAGGGAGCTAATAATAAGTCCTATGAGAGAAACCATGTCCGTCACTTCATGGGGTTATATGAGGCTCAATCTGGAGTGTGCTGATGATGTGTGTCTCGCCAGGGCAATAACTGCTATACTACTGGCTTTAGCTCTTATGTGTGTATGTGTGTGTGTGTGTGTGTGTGTGTGTGTGTGTGTGCATGTGTGTGTGTGTGTGTGTGTGTGTCTGTGCGTGTGTGTGTGTGTGCCCTGCAAACATAAAACAAAGTGTAGAAGGTGTATTTACCTTAATGGACAAAAACACTGAGTCTATTTTGACAAGGCGTAGGTAATACTGTCATTACTGTGCTCCCTCTAAAATAACTCTATTACAGCAACAGATAGTCTCATCATAGCATAGATGCCTGCCCACACACACACACACACACACACACACACACACACACACACACACACACACACACATGCACATACAAACACAGACTCCACAAACAAAAACACATACAGATGCTTAAATGGTAAGATGGAAGTACATGGTTACGACTGCGTGAGGCATTACTGAATTTGAGGGCCTTCCTTTAACCAAACTAATCATAAATGAAACTTGAGTTCAAACTACACGACCAATTTTCCTCTCAACATCTTCTTTTAACTTCCTGTTGTTGTTAGAGAGACTTGGACCTATTAAGGATAGAAAAGCAAGTGTACAAATACACAACACATGCACTCGGACGCATTTTAACGACATCTGAATGGTATGTGATGGAGGAAAATGGGGTGATGTTTGAAGAAATGGCCCGAGAGGCTCTTTGTGACCTGTATAAAGAGTAATAAGAGTCTAGATTTGGACTTCTGCTCTTGTTTTCCCTCACAAGTCTGGCTTCTCCCAATAGCCGCATTCTCACTGGGGCGTTAAATAGATTTTATTGCAGCATCCTAATGGCTCCACATGTATAAGGGTCACACAAGCTGTCTCATGCTCCTAAAACTAAGGGTGGGGATAAGAGTAGTTGGTGTATATTTGTAAAGAAAGAGTGCATTGCTCAAGATAAAGCGGTCTGGATAAAGTAAGGAGGGTTATTAATGCTGCATGCCTGTGTGGGAGTTGCAGCACAGTCACAGTTATCAACAGGAGTCACCTATTCTTTCCCGTTCCAGTCCTACTCGAAGCCATTTTCAGATAATAGTTGTATTTATTGTCACCCCCCATAGAGCACTCGGGAAAAGGTGAAGGCTGTTGATTTACTAATGATAAAAAGACATGAATTCACACTTAACTCATACATATATAATATAGTCAGTGATCCTTGGTCTTTCTGTTTGTGTTTGTTTGCTTCTCATATACATATCCAGCGTTCGTCACGCACAGTACATATATTAATAACACCATAGACGAGGCAACAAATGATCGCCTTAGAATGGACATGAGTCATTTTTCTTTATTAAATTGTTTCATTTGATGGATTTTCTGGGGCCTGAAAATGTTAAAATATCCAATCTGAGAATAAAAAGACCAAAAGCATATCCCCTCGGACCTACGGAGGTCCCGCCAAAGTTTCAGTTCTGTATTAATTACAGACAATGTTTAAAATAAATCACAATAGAAATAGTTTGGTAGCCGCTGCCCCAACTGATGTTTAGCAGCCGTTACAAACCAGAAGTGGTGCTCTTTACAAATTTGAGGAAACTCAATCAAACGAAATAAGAAATGTCTGTTAGATACCAGAAATCACTTTATTTTATCTTATTTATCTCATCTTATTAGTGACTATGCCCCATAACCTCCTAAACATCTTGTGGTGCAAGTAAGTGTAGTATATATAATCACTTCCATGCTATTTGGAATTATGGCGACTTTTTAAAGGTTCCTGCTGAGAAACTGTGGTCTCAGGCCAACCAGGAGTCATACAGGAAGCTGACAGACCGAATAAAATTTTTTCGCATATCTGCATAAATTTCATTTCCATGTCAAAACCCACATTAAATGCCCCATTACAGTTAAGCTACATTTGGCTGTATCATGTCTAAATATTTGGACGTGACTGTATCATGTCTTTGTGGACAGCTGTTCTATTGAGTGGTTATTGAGCATGCTGTTCACATAATGATCTGTGCCCATATCTGAGGGAAACACATCCTCCCTGCCGCTCCGGCTTTTTTCATAACACAGCTTTTCCATATGCACTTTATGAGATGGTGGGCAGTATGCCACAGGGTGAAGGAGGCACTTTAGATCAAATGTAAACTTTATCATGGATATCTAATTTCATACTCATTCATGGTAATCCGGTGGGCTACAAAGCATTATCTTAATTAACTTTTGATGTAAATGCCTCTCCATCATCCAAACTCCCGCTGGGCCTCCAAGCGGCAGCTCGCAAAAACCCAGCGATTAGAGCCCAGACAAAATTAGCAAGGGATCTCAAAGGATCAGTGCTCCCCAGAGGTAATCACTTCATTTTTAAAATGTGACCATCCAACTAATGTCTGCTGTGTGAGCCAAAAACAAGGCAGGAAGTTGAAGCTGTTGCTGAACTTTTAAGCCAAATAGCCCTAAACTGAATCCTGAGCAAATCATTTCCTAGCGTGCATGTAGCTGATGCGGGTAGAGAATAATTGCATTGCCTGGTTCCCTTGAATCCTTGACATCAGTTTAAGTTGGACACAATTCATACCCAGCAGGCACTGTTCTTGGCTGGACGGTGATCAGCACTGATTGGTTATTCTTTGATCTGGCTCATCTCAAACAAGCCCAAAGATGCCACCAGGGGTTTCCATTAGGTCCTACTTTTTTGATTGAAGGAGTGCTAATCAGTGAAATCAGTTGCTGTTTCTCTCACCTACTGTATTCCTTGGTTGATTCATAAGTGTTTTTATGAAAATACCACTGGAAATCTTACCGTTTGATTACAGGACCAAGTGATCAGCAGCTACCAACCAGGTCCAGTGTGATCCAGAATGCTTCGCATTAATTCTTTTCTACACACATTGGATAAATCTTTTCCACATAAAGATAACAGACACTAATTATTGTCTTTCCAAATAAATGCATTACATTTTGTTTCTTTTAATGCCTTTCTACTTTTTGGATTATATTCTGCACTGGCATAACCGTGAAAGGTTACAAAGCAAAATAGCAGATTATTATAACATGAAGCTGAAGGTGCTATTGTGACATAAATAGATTCAATAAAAAGTACATTTATAAAAGAATCATGAGTATCAAAGGACAAAGAAGCAGACACTCAGTTTTTGGTTATGGGTCTTTATTGGCCTCCATGAACCATGTTTAAACAATGACAATAGCAAAAAGAAAATTAAATCGAACAAATAAAAAAAAAAAAAAAAACTTTAGGGCTCATGTCCACTGGCATCTCTTCTACCTGTAGCACGTTTAACTGCTGCCCATGTGCACCTCCCACTGTAACTCCATAATAACTGAACTCAGCTCTTTTGCTTAGTTGGTATTGTAGGTATTATAGGTTATTATTTGTTTTTTTAGTGGTTTGATTTTTTTCAGCACAGTCTAATGTAGCCACTTTAGAAGTCCCATTTCTTACTGCTTGCCTGCTGGCTGAACTCCTGCTGTGAACTGGCATCATCTGAGAGGAATTGTTGAGAAAAATGTGCTCTCCACAATTAGGAGTAACTTGCATTGGTCTGAAAACAAGTTGGTTCAGAGAAGGGCTCCAACTATCTATTTATTTTCCATTATTGATTAATCTGCTATTTATTTTCACAATCGATCGATTAATCATTTAGTCCATAAAATGTTTCAAAAAGTAGAAAAATGCAAATAGCTTATTTTGTCCAACCAACAGTCCAAAACCAAACTGACTCATCATTTACTACAGTAAATCACAAAGAAAAGCAACAAGTCCTTACATACGATAAGCTGGAAACAACAAATGTTCAACATTTTCGCTTGAAATGAAACAAGCGAATAATCGACTTGCAGCTCTAGTGGAGAGACGCGTGTTACTGGATGCAGAACTAATGTGGTTCTAAGGTAGTATATTCACTTCACTTGAGTGTAATTACAAGACAGAGTGTGAAAAGGGGACGTCTACAGTGGCTAATAATGTAAAGCCGTCCCCAGAAACCGAGGCCTTCCAGTTGCCTCTCAGAAAAATAAGGTAGCACCATATAGGCAGATCGTCTGTAGACACAAAGCCTAACAAGGCTGAGTGACAACATACAGAATAACTGACTTATGTTCATATTTTGCATTACTAACATCAGTTTTGGAAAATGCAGGAAATGCGGTGAAATGAACATACTGAATGTCCAATCATCCCCCCTACTACAACATCCTTTGGTTGAATATGAACCT
The DNA here is from genome assembly GCF_040436345.1 of Pagrus major. Classification (NCBI taxonomy): domain Eukaryota; kingdom Metazoa; phylum Chordata; class Actinopteri; order Spariformes; family Sparidae; genus Pagrus; species Pagrus major. The sequence continues at coordinate 21,876,231 of NC_133219.1, forward strand.
AATTCTGTAGACAGCGACAGAGCGCCAAAGATATGAGGCATCTATTTCCATGTATACCAGTGAAACAGTCTTTGAAATTAACATGGAAAATGAAAATGGAAACCAACTGTGCTCTTTTCTGCACCGACAGTTGTCTGTGTCAAAAATTCTCCACTGAACGATAATGGTAGGACCAAATTAGCATGAATTAACAAAAGACTACTCTCTACCTGCAGCCATCTATAATCCTGGCCATTCTGTGAAACTTCTGACAGCTGCAAAGACGACAAAGAAGCCAAATGTTATATATATAATATGCTTTTAAAACAAATCCTCTTAGGAAATGTGCCAAAGTTCAGCAGTAGTTTAGTAAGCAATCAGTAAATGGTCGTCCTTCCACAAAGGCTACATCATTGACACATACAAAGATGGACAACATTTCTCCACTTTCTTGCACTGTACAAAAATGAAGCCAAAATATTCTGGATACAAGCACTGTCATCTTGTGCTGGTGACGTCATTTGGAGCCAGAGTCTAAGTTGACCCCGATGTCCTTCCCCTAACCCTAACCAATCATAACTCCTCTTGACTAAACCTTACCAACCCAACCAATGAAGGCAACTAGTCCCAGGCAATCAAAATGATTTGATGTGCACTTAGTTTTTAGTTTGGCCCATGTCCCATCTGCTCACATGGAGAGGGCAGCATTTATGACCTATACTACAGCCAGCCACCTGGGGGCGATCACAATGTTTTGGCTTCACTTTTTTCTGGAGCTGTCATGTCGTCCGCCTCTATACACAGTCAGTGGGCTACATACAGTAGATTTGTCTTCCTCTGGTATCAAATAAAAGCTGAAATGTCCCAAAAATAATCTTTAAAAAATAGCCTTGTATTGTTTTTTTTTTCAGTTGACATCCATACAGTTTTAAAAAGATACAACAGGTAAAATGGGTGTCACAGGCTATAAAGTATGTTTAAACTCACAGTTCTAGCATGTTAAGAGTCAAAATGTTTTTCATCTTAGAGCATTGCTACACTTCTACCATAAGCAACTATTGAACCTGTACCGTTCGACTGATCCTTCCAATCACAGCAGTCTTGTAGCTATGTTAGAGTAGGAAAGATACATACAGGATAGTCGCCATCATCAGTCAAAGTATCTATTGCTTTGGTGGAGGCTGTGCAGTTGCCCCATTTGGAGTCAGCCTTTTTTATCTGTCCATCAAAGCTCTCTGTCCTTTCAATCCTTTATTCATTCTGTTCCAGACCTGATGATTCGGCCATAGTTTTATGTGCGTTTTTATTGTGTATCTTGCTAAACAAATGATTGAGAACAGAAATTATATTCTAATCCAGATTTTGCCATTGTTTTCTTTTGGACAAGCCTAACACCCTAAGATTTGGTTTGGTTTTCTTTCTGAGATGGATCTCTTGGACTTACCAACCTCAAGCAATTTTCAGTGATGCATGATAGATTACCTCCGTTTTTACATCTCGTTATGGAGGTAATGATTCCTACCCTGTACAAAGACAAGAAATCATTCAATACTTTAAACAAAGACAGGAACATTTTTAGAAAAAGAACCAATAAGATCACTTTCACATTGTGGTGGTAGATAGTATCGTGTACCATATTTGCACTGTAAAATGTACAAAATTATCACCATGTTGTTGGCTAGTGACCTGCAATCTTATTCACAAGCACTTTGAAGCATGTTTATTTATCTACAACATACAGTGTACTCTGAAACAGTAACACATTTATAAATAAATATTGCAATCTTAACAATCTTACAGTTCTCCTTTTTTATTGTCGGTTCTTCATGACTCGTCACCTGAGCTTAACGAAGGTGAGGCAACCTCTGCCTGTTCTGTCTCCTTCCTTTCCCTTGTTCTCTTATGTGCTATCATTCACCAGCAGGTCTACTGTTTTCTGTCTTTCATTCCTTCCTCACCCTCTCAAATGTTAATTTAAATAAATAGATCTCTAGGAGAAAAAAAGAATCATATATCCTTAAAATCTTAATAAAATCTCTGAAATAAAAAGCTACAATTAATACCTTCCCAAAATTAGGACAAACGTAACGAGGAAAAACATAATAAAAACATTCTATTTATCAAAAATGACAAACAAAAGAAAAAAAAAAACATAATTATGTTTAGCAGTAACAAACATGTTTCATGAACCCATATCTGTTCGTGAGATACTCAAGAGTGTCACTCCATTTTCATTTGTATTGTAATGTCATTCAGTATATCCTGTTAGCTCCATGTATTACACTGCAGGTACTCTGGTCTGTCTCGTTGCCTACGTGTTTTCTGTTTTGAATCATCCTCATTATTAAGTGTTCAGTCGGGCTCTGCAAAGCCCAAGCAGCCTCCTTTTTATATGAGACACCTCTGTCAGTCGTCCTATAAGTTACAGACAGTATTTCACAGTATTTCACTGTGTACTTTTAGTCCACAAGGTTTCTACTGCTGTCCAATCACAGACAAGGAGAGGGGCCGGGGGATGACAGGATTGGTTCTGAATACAGGGAGAAAGCCGTCATTGGCTGGAAGGTTTCAGGAAACAGGAAGTAAGCCTCAAATATGGCTAATGTCCTTTCCTGTTTGGAATTGTGCAAGTTTAAATGCCTCTGTCTTGGATCCAAGGGAGAAACAGTCTTTTGTGTGACGTATCATTTTCCAATTCTTGACACATTCGGTTGTTTGAGTAAAGAGCGAGATCGCCCGCATCAGTGCTGAATGGCAATTCCCACCAGTGCCATAATTTATAGTTGAGTACTAGGAATATATATATTTTTTACATGTTACATTTTACTTATGAGCAATGCAAATGGGTCACATGATAGAATAAAAACAAACAGATTGTATTCTTCAGTAATCATAATCAGTGATTCCCTACAGTATATAACCATTCAGCAGACGCGGCAGGTTAATAACAGGTTTGTATATTAAAACTAGATCTATCAATAATCAATCAACAGCCACCGCCAATGCTGGCAATATACCATATGAGTAAAAAATAGTTATTGCCATCCTTGTTTTTTTATGTAAAGTGGCTTAATAATGTTTGTCCAATAACATACCCTGAATTTACTGTATAGCACAATGGTTTACTGGTATTCTGAAAATAAACAATCATAACCAATAGTGACTTTGTAATTGATTTTTACACTAACATTTTCACAATAAATAATATAAAACAAATTCATAATGTTATTTGTTTGCTACCATTGTTTTCAGTGTGAGCTAGGGATGACAGTATGCTTTCCATAGCCTAAGGGGAGCTGAATGAAGCATCCCCTAAACTGTCTGTTCAATAATCTTTTAAACTCTTCGCCACACTTCGTGTTCCCTTAGCTGTTCTCATATTCCTCCCATCCTCCCTCCCTTCATCCATTGCAAAGGCATTACAGGTGAATTGTACTCATTGTCCATCCCCCCCCTCCTGCTCTCATCCTCTGCCCCTCCATTTCTCAGTCTGTTTCCCTTCAGTCACAGATTGTCTTGCAGCCTTTCCATGTAGGTTCTGATTTCCGACTGACCCAGGTCCATATCCTGGCACACCCACTTGATGTCGTCCTCGCCCCCATTGGTCATCAGGACTGAAGAGTTGGTGTATTGGCCACCCCCACCTGAACTATCATTGGGCAGAACAGTGGCAAAAGACGTGAACTGGACGCGTTTACGCTTGGCGGCTGCAACCGCAGCCGCAGCTGTGGCTCGTGGGGAATTATTCAGATGCTCCGCTTGGCCAGTGGCATTTTTGCCACCTGTAGTGATTGTCGAAAGGCACTGATGCGGTTCTGGAACAGATCTGGGCAAGGTTTGTCCGTGGGTGATGCCTCGGTGTCCACCTGTGCCACCACTCCCACTGATGGTGCCCATGCCTGTACCCACGCCCATCACCAAGGTGTTACCAGCCCCGTTCAGCAGGTACTTGTTCTCTTCATATCCTCCTTCATTCCGGTCAATGATGGTAGTGCACTCATCAGGCAGCCCGCCCTGGCATTGGTCAGAGTGGTCAGCCAAAAGGTCTGCCTCGTTGCCAAGCCACACCCAATCATGGGCATGGTTCATGTTGCCTCCTGCTTCCAGCACAGGGACCTGCTTGTGACGGTACCTGCAGATGAACAGCAATAAAAAAATTACAATTTCAGGCTTTGCTGCTTTTTTTCATATTTATAATAGATGGATTGAAAAATCAGTTTTAAATCAAACAAATAAAAACAGCAGTTAACTTTGGGCGAGCAAGCAAATTACAATGGATGAACCAAACTTTGATGTGAATGAATGGAGCATTATAAGTTAACTTAACAATGGACTTTTATTACTCATTTATTCTCAATAATAAAACAATGTCCAAGAGTCCTAATATTTCACCTGAAAGCAAAGCTGACACAGTTGATGAGGAAGACCAGTATTGCCAGACAGAATACACCCAAAAGGGCGTACATTCCAATCTCCAGGTCTGACAGTCCTCTAGTGGTCTGGGTCAGCTCGCTGTCCCCAGTGCCTGGTACCTCCACTTGTGCTGGATAGCTATTGTAGTCCCCTGCTTGGCTGGGACCTCCGCCTCGGCTGCTGCTGCTGCCTCCACTGGCAGCTTTACCACCTGAAGCACGATGGGTTACTGTGCTCTTGGTCGTTGTGCTAACCTGATGAAGGGAAATGAGTGTAATTAAAGAAATGCTAACTCTAATGTATAGTTTCTTTATCCATGCACATGTTAATTGCTAAATTTCAACAGTTTTGTGTTGGACACATTGTACATGTAGCAAATAACTTATTTTTCCTATTACACTGACAATAAAAAACTAAAATAGCCCTGTACTTTTTCTATCCATCCATTGTTGCCTCTCACCTTCCTCATGGCTCCTTCCTCTCGATCCACTGCTGCACTGTTGGACTTCCACTCTCCATCCTTAGTTCGGTGCTCGCTGGTGCTGTTGTCCATCCCTCCTCCGTCGTCCTGTCCATCTCTTCCCATCACACCTCTTTCCTCGCCTTTTGCTCCAAACTTCACAATCACATTGCCAACTCCAGATGCCAGTACACTCTTCCTTTTTGATTTCTGGCAGGTCTCAGAGATGACCATCTCTACACGAACGAGTGTTCCCTGTCCATCGCCCTCTGCCACTACAATAGGCCAATGTTGCTCCTAATAGAAAATAGAGACAATGTACATGTAAACACAGCAGTAAAATCTGGACGCTAGACTGTCACTTTTTACAAAGTTTGTAAGACTTCCAATTGCCAGTACCTGATTGGTTATGGAGATAATGCTCTCGTCCAACGACACGGCCGAGAGGAGGAAGTCTTTGGGATCATAGACATCAAGCGGTGTCACTGAACCATCACTGTACTGGATCCACGCACTGATCACAGCTTCCTGAAAGACAATGAGAAACAGAGTTGAGTGATTAATTGGTTCTGGAGGCATAGGTAGAACCTCTGATGGTCCTTTGAGAACGCAGTCTGTGGACAGGTGATCAGGTGCTATTTTGTCTATCCCAAGTCTTTGCAGTTCCTTATGAAAGCTCCATGGATAAATTTCAGTCCACCGTTAATCAGCATTTGATAGTAACATCCTCTGAAATGATCACTTAGAGACACATACACTCAAACTATAAAGCTACAACAAAATCCATGGTTACAGTACATCATCTACAATGAAGAATGATAAAGGAGCTACGTCAAAAGGTCAAATTGTCCAGTCTTTGAATGGCTATAACTTTAGGATGTTTGCTACAATTAAGAGATGGATGACTGTGCTAATTGGTCGATGATGCCTTTTTATGGATCCCACGGCTTTCTTGCAAAGACCTGCCATACTCTGCCTCTGATTGGCAAGTACTTACCAAAGAATAAATACTGCAGGTTTTAGTTTGTGGCGCTACATGAGGGCCTAAGATAGCTTTAAGAATATTTTCATCAAAACTCAGGCTTGTCCCTTAGCTTTAGCTTGCTTCAGTAATGTTTCTGTTGTTTTTTTGAGTCCTGCTTTAAAATGAATAGATGAGGTAAAGCTATTCATTGCTGTTGGCCTTGGTAGCTTGACACTGTGACAATATGTTTTTGAAATGATTATTTGATCGTGTCTCTAGCACAATGGAAATACACAGCGTGAACATGTAAATATTGATGACCACTTCTTTGTGTGCACAGACTGGCTTTTTCTTTCTCTTTTCTCCCAGTCTCCGTATCTTCCATAACAATGAGGACAAACACTTGGAAGGAAAATGTCTTTGTCAACAGACTTCTTCCAGCAGCAGCTCCTCAGCAAATAAAAACAGTGTATAGCAGAGTTCAGCAGATAATGTATTTTCTCAGCTTGCCTTTAAGTGATCCTGCCTCACTAATTTCCCTTGATAAAACCCTTTGCTTTCTTTAATCAGAACACAGAAAGAACTGTGTAGGTATAACACAGTGAAAACCTCCCTACAAAAGTAATTAAGCTCCATCATGAGGAACAACACTTTATCCCTTGCCCTCCCTCTTTTTTTTTTTTTACTTCTGTCTTCTTCTCCTCCTTACTTTCCCTCCTCATAGTCATGCCATATTTCCACAGGTTATGGTGAGTGATGTAGATAAAACCAGACAGATAGAAAAATGAACTAATGCTTGAATAAAATGCAAGATCAAATCTGTATTTTCATTGTAATGAGCTACTTCTCGTCCAATTAGCCCTCGGATAGAAATTATAACACGGGGTATTGTTTGATGAAAAAAAAAAAAAAGTGAAAGGAGGGAGAGGGGACTTTGTGGGGAGTAAAGGAGGGTGTTTGGGATAATAGCCTGAGATATTGTGATATAATAACACTTGACCATATGAGAAAAAGACAAGAATAGCTTGTGGCATGGTAGCCAAGAAACATAGCATGCATATGGGAGCTCAGAAGGTGAGCATGTTTGGAAAAGCATATTTAATTTCAATTGTGTTGAATTCCTCTATAGCAAATGTAGTTTCAGTTGTGACTTTAACTGATCATTGTTAAGAAACTAATTGCCTCTATGTGGTTCTCGCTCACAATATTGTTTTACTGTAGACCTTGAGGTGGTTGTAACTGTAGTTAAGTAGTGCTATAGCCTGGGAGTTATGCACTCCTAATTAGAAACTGATTATGGGAGAGATAGCAGGGATATGATGTTCGCAGCACAGAATTACTGTTTAACTTCGATGATTACAACCTTTGGGGTATTACTGTAGAGATTGGAACGGCTTAAAATATGGTCCATCCGTCTGTGTGTGTGTGTGTCTGTGTGTGCGTGTGTGATACCAACCGGAAGCAAGGTGTCCAAAGTATGTTTATCATTTCATACATTCTGAAAATCTGATGAATACAACCCTGCGAGGAGATGGAGAGATTCTGATCTGAATGTGTGTGTGTACCTATATTATATCCTACCTGTTTGGGTGTGTGTAGAAGGTCTGTAGCTGTAGTTGTCAGCTGTATAGCCTGGTAATTTCCAGGACTTGCTGACATACTGAGGGACAGAGATGCAACCAGCTGGACTCCCAGGTCTGTGATGGTGACCTAGACAAATAAGAGATACGATAGTCACTTGCAGAAGCAGCCATTGAAAATGTTTGAATTTTCCTTGTTGGAACCCCTTTTAGTGTCTACAAATGACAAGAAAGGTACGTCTTTGTTTGAGAGACGAGGTTCGGGACACCAAGATGATTCTCTTGTATGACGTTAAAAGTAAATCACTTTCAAGGTGGAGTAGATTCAAAACCTCTGGGTGATGAAATTTTCATAAGCTCTGGGGAAATTATGCAGCTGAAGCAGTATTGTCGTACTGAGGCAAAATGAGATGAAAAGTCAGAGAATGGCATTCAATATTTAGACAATTTTAAGACACTGAACATGGTGAGTATAAAAGTAAGTCTTAAATGAACCACAGAGGAAGAACTAAAGACTAACAAATCACATTACCTTTTTCATGCCTTGTTATACCATACCATAGCTTGACACTGTTTTGCTCAATATACTATAAATATAAGTCATTTGGGGTTCAATATCCGCAGGGACTTTCCTAATAAACTCTGTGAGACACTTTGAATATTATTTCATTTAATTTTTAGGCTAAGCCCCTCAATACTGTCATTTTGTACAACCTGTCATCTGCACCATGGGATGTAAGAAAACATAATTGTAATGCCAATACATAGAAATTTTGTTTTACCTTGTCATCCAACACAGTGACTGTCTTCTCAGCCAGGATAGAGTCAGACAGCGGCGACAGAACCTGCAACAAAAGATCAAACGACACATAAACAGGTGCAAAGTGACTTGGAGGTTCAAATTATAATTAAGTTTAAATGAAAAAGAAACTTTTCGCTCCCTGAAAATTTTCTGCATTAGAAGTGTCTACATATGCATAAAGCAATTTCATCCAAATGTAAGGTCTTCAAAGCTTTCATTAAAAATTTGCAATTGCAAATTTCCTGCTCTAACACCCACTCTGTCTGGTAGGTCTTTCCAGGGAAAAAAAAAATCCCGAACAATACAGTCAAGTGTTTTCTATTTATGGCAACTGGAAAATCCAACTCAAAAATATATGTCGCTACTGACAAGCTGGCTGTCTGACAGGTGATGGAATGACAGCTTCTGTCTCAAAATTTTCCCAGATAACAACAATTGTGAATCATGTTACATCAAATAAAGGAAATTAGAAAGTACAGGTATAGAACAGGAGAGTCTGGAAGACAGAACAGGAGAGAGGTGCATGAAAGAGCTTTTGTTGTCGTCTCAGTGATTACTGCCTAAAGGTGACAGTAAAGTGTGTAATGTTGATGGAGGAGCAGTGAGAGCTGCTTAACACCAGAGTGCTATGGGCCACAGACTGGCAGTATCTGTTAAAGTTAGGAAACTAACACGATGACACCGTAACACACGCTAAGTAGTGGAAACATATACAGCACACACACACACACACACACAAACACACACACACACACACACACACACAAAGGGTTCACGTCCACCTCCTAGCTGTGAGACAACTTAGCATAATCAAAGCACAAGGCCAAAACTAAGGAACCAAAAGAGAGTGAATGTAAAGGGACGAGAGAGAGAGAGTGTGTGTGAGTGAGTGATGGGGAACGAGTGGAAGAGAAATAAATGGAGTAGTTGTCAGAGAGAGAGAGACAATGACAAATAGAGGAGGACAGAAAGTGAGAGGGGGCAGAGAGAAGGGCCACAGAAGAGATTGAGGTACAGATGGAGCGAGGGAGCCGCGGACAGACAGTGATAGAGATTAGGAGCGCCGTGTTGTAGTGTACTACTCCGCCCGGCGACAGGAGGACAGGCAGATCTGATTGGTGTACAAAGAAAATCTCTCAGCGAACGTGTCGGGGCGTCAAACTCAATCCTACCCTCAGCGAGGTAACAAAATGCAATGATTGACGGCTCTGGGATTGCTCTTCAAGACAGCCAGAGAGTGAGAGGGCGAGAAAGAGAGACTGGGGGCGAGAAAGAAGAGAGAGAGAGAGAGAGAGAGAGAGAGAGAGAGAGAGAGAGAGAGAGAGACGGGCACAAGAGGAACAGGCGAGACTGGGGGAGATGGAGCTGGGGGTTAAAATTGAAATGTCAAACTATCAAATGACGGCTGTCGACTCTGGCATCTCGATGGGAATGCTGGGTAAATTCTCTCTCCTGGCTCCCAAACAGAGCACAGCTGTATCTGTGTGTGTGTCTGTGACTGCGTGCATGCATGCAGTGGTCCCCTGACGAACGATGCAAACACACACTCAGCTGTTCCCACAAATCCCCAAGATATCCCTCTCTGCTGCTGCGCTGAATTCAATGCCAAACCACTTCTAACACAGGCACTAAACACAGCAATCATGCAAATGTAGGCACTTAGAATAAAATGTTAGTTTATTTAAAGTATCGTTACAGGAAAGATGAAGATGTGAAACAGTAGCATTGAATATGACATGAACTGTTTTCACCGCGATATATTTTGTGGCTTTGGCTCTGCTATGTACCGGTATAAGAGTAATGCAAGACAGTAAGCCAAAGGACTGTCCTCCACTGTCACATTCAGTCACAATGGGCCGGCTTATTGGAATTCAGCAAGTGTGCGAATGTGTTCTCTGCACGCCAATGTAAGTGTGTGTCTGTGTGTAATTGCTGAACATCACACTGAGATGCCAGGGCCAAATCCGACAGTTAATTGTGGCTAATTGTGTAACGAGCTTGCAGGCGAGGCTTATAACTGCAGGAAAGGAAGAGGAGAGGAAGAAAGAGAGGATAATGTTTACGTCGCTGGAGTGCTTATGGCTGCAATCTGAGTTGCTAAATTACACCGCACCTCATATAATCATACATTTTCGATGGTCTTTCTCCAGACTTGTCTAACTGTGCTTTGATTAGTTGTTTTGTTGTTTCGCATACGATAATATCAACTGAAATTGTGAAAAACTAATGTGAAAGAGAACAAACTGGATCACTAGAGTAAAACAGATGGTAAATACCTGTATAGTGGTGATCCCCAGGTCCCGTCCGATCAAGATTCGTCCATCTATCAGTCTGGCAATGCGAGGATCTTCTACCTGTGGAGCACAGAAACAGCTGTTGGCCACTACTACAAGTTGAATTTATTTGTTTATAACTGATCTTTACAGGACTTTGTGTATTTCTTCTGGATTAGTAGTACATAAAAGTGCTTATATTAACATCAAGAAGAGTTTAACAGGAGTTAAAGGAAAAATTCAACATTTTATGAAATGTTTAACTTTTTCCCCAGGAAATTAAATAAGAAAATACATATAAATCTTATTTATGCGCATATGGGGTGAGACCTAGAGTCAGGGCATCAGCTCTCTCCACAGTTTTTTAATCCAACTACCATCTGAGTAAAACGGGGGAGTTATGAGCTGTAACAATTTATTGTTATCTTGTCATCATGACAGGATGTTGCAAAGCATTTAAAGCTGCTGTAAGCGTTATTTTCTGACTAAAATAAGTGTTAAACAGTTCTGTATTCCATCAGTTATCCCTGTTCTAGAGTGTATGGTCAGTAGCCCATATCCTCCAACCCATCAAAGTACATAATTAACAGAATTAAAAAACGAGGCATTGAGTTTCTCATCTAACTTTTGCAAAATAAATGACTATATTTTCAAAAAAGTTGAACTATTCCTTCTAGGAAGAGTTGGTGAATGTGAGATTATATACAGATAGAGTACTTTTATATCTACCTTTAGCTGGTCCAAGACCAAGTGAGTGATATCAGCTTGCCAGTCCGCTCCTAACATGTAGACCATCTCTCCTCCTGGGTCAGAGGGCTCTGCGACAAAATGTGTGAGGACCCGCACCAAGGCATACTGGTACTGAAAGGTCAAGAGAAAGGTTAAATTAGACTCTCAATTCTTTACTGCACGATAGGTTCTTATGTCACTATGTTGGCTTATTTGTTGTGAGTTAATAGAAGATAGTACACATTAATACTGCACAGCAGCAGTCTTAAAGTAACCAAAGCTAAGCATTACATACAAAGTTACATTTAATTTTCAGTATGTATTAGTACAGCTCCTTTTCAGGGATAGTGACATTGAAGAAAATGATTAAAGAACTCTCTTTAAAGTGTGATATGCAAACTAATCAAATGATACCTGTAGGGTGCAGCCTTTGCCCTTTCTCTCATCATCCTCATCATCTTCACTGTCTCTCGTAGGTCTGGGAGGAAGAAAGGAGATAAATGAGACAGAGAGAGAGAGAAGAGGGGAGTGAGGGTGAGATTATCTGGTAATTAAATGCCATTTTCATACTTTACACTCCAGGTAATATACTGTGTAATCTCTGCTCCAGGTTACACTCTCAGAGACATGCCATTTGTTAATCCAGCTCAAACTCTTTCAAAACACTTAAGTCCTGTAATGTGGATTTCCTTGAATGCCCGGGTAAGCAAATTATTTTGAATGTAACCAGCCTTGAGTGCCATTCTTTGTTAATACTGTCTGCAGGTGAGTTTTTTGTTAAAAAGTATACCTAAATTATTGTTACCTCTCTTGAAAAAGCATGTATACATTTCCCGTGTGAATGGAGCCGCGCTTCTCCTCAATGAGCGCACAATCTAAAGTAGACAATTTAAAATGTTTCGCATGTTTAAAGCAATGATCACAAGGCAAATCCCATCGCAAAAAGTTGCAATATGTTCTTAATATGTTGTCTTAAAGGAGACAAGCAGATGTTCTTGACAACTGCACTTTAAATAAAAATCATTCTACAGGATTTTCATTTCTGTTTAACATTTTAACTGGAAAAACTGGACTGGGTGGTGAACTTTAATGACCTCAGAATTACAGTTGATACAAAAAAATCTTTTTGCACTGGGTTGTTGACAGGTTTGAGAGTGGAGTGTTTGATGTGGGAATGACCTTTCATGAACTGATTCCACCTCATTGATTGTAGGTCTACCACTCACACCTTTTCTTTTTTTTTTTTAACATTTATCATATTTCTTCAAAACCTTTTTTGTAGCTGTAACTGTTTCAAGGTTCAAGTACAAGAAATTAGTACAAGTACAAGAAATTAGCAGTAGTTCCACATGTTGTAGTAAAAATCTCCTCTGATCTCATCTGCACATGTCGATGAAACAATTAAAACATATACATACATATATATATACACTGTATACTTGGTGCAATTCCACAGCTGAGGGGGCTGAATAATCATTCCCAAAAGCAGAATTAAAGAGGAATACAAGACTGCTTTAAATACACTATCAGTCTTGAAACAGAAAACCTCTCTCTCTCACTCCCTAGTGGAGGATCTCTCTTTCTCTCTCATACACAAACATACAAAGAAACACACACTCTTTCTTCTTTGCCTCCCTCTGTGTAATATCTACACAATACCACATGCAGACCAGCATTCATACAAGAACACACACACACACACAGGACTACCTCTGTGTCCTAAACCTGTCCCGGAGTGTGAAACCAGGGTAATATTACAGGAATTCTCTTCCCATTTTCCAGTGCCCCAGTTGCAGATGCGTCTGTGTGTGAGTGCGTGCCTAAAAGTGCTTGTGTTTCACTCTGTGAGATAGTGGTTAGGGAAGATAGAGGTGCATGTGGGTCTGTTTGCGTCTCTACGTGGAGGCAGGTTGGTGGCTATCTGAGCAGAAATTGGCAAAATTGAAAAATAGGCCCAGCAGAACAGAATAGAAGGGTGGAGAGGTGGGGGGTAGAAGCACACGCATACACGCGCACACGCACGCACGCATGCACACGCACACGCACACACACACACACACACACACACACACACATAGAGGAAAAGGGTGCATGCATGAAAAGAAAATAGACATGTGAACTATTAGGACAACTCATTTTCTAAAGTTCTCCCATTGCAACTCTGAATTAGAGTATACAAAAAGATTGTGATTTCTTTCAGTGGAAAGATCTGATTAAACATTATGTCTCAAAGAGACAGAGAAATGGAGACAACTCTGATCCACATCTGCATCAAAATACACAGTGACGAACAATCACAGGTGTACCAGCTGTTTGTCTAATTCAATTAAGTGCAGTAGCTCATGACAAAAATCTTAGCTCATAAAGTAAAGACATTATTTAAAGTTTTGTTCTTGACTCGTGGCCTGAATTATCACCAAATTTCATTAAGAATAGCTAAACTTTAGAGAGTGAATGCTAAAAATTAAAGAGCCACAGAAACAAACATAACCTTCACAGGAGAAGAAAAACAAACATAATAAAAAACTGAATTGGAAATAGAAATAGAAATAATCTAGTACCAAAGAAAAAGTAGATTTCTATCACAATAATTTATTTCTACTGTACAAAATTCATCTGGGATTTCTCATTCTTACTGCAGGGTAGATGAAAGATAAATGCCCTGAAGGCCCTTCTAGAGTTGATATGCCTCAGTTTATATTCTGCCCTACATTCCTTCTTTCCCTTTATATTGTTTTGCCTTCACACTCCTTCCTTCTTTCACATTGCACAAACACACAACAGCAGTGGACAAGCATGTGCATGCACGCATTCACACAAAAATAGGGGGAAAAACTGACACACACCAACATCCTTATATGGATAATCGTATCTTATTGACCCACTTGAACTGTCTCCCTTTTGAGAGAGTCTGTATGTGAGCATGTGTGTTTTTGACGTATGTGTGTGTATGTGTGTTTAAGTGACTGAATGCCTCATTCATGGCAATGATGCTAAAGCAACAGTAGATGTCATCAGTATAGCTATATAGAGCTAGGCCTTGACCTCACAGGAAATCATAGGCTGGCTGGAAGGATATGTGCTATCAACTGCTCCATTCAATAAGCACTGTATTATGCACACACAAAGACAGTTTTACAAAAAGACAAAAAAAATAGATACAACAATGACTCAGAGTCTGCGTCTCTTCTCTTTCAACTCATAAGCTGAAAATCAGTGCTTTTTGTTGAAGAAACAATATGCATTGACTGCTTTAAAGCAGAACAAGTGCATGGACCGAGGCAAGAGCTGTAGTCATAGCTCAGATTATATCTGCCTTTTTTGCCCAGCAGAGAACAACTTCTACAGTTTGCAGAACACTTGACGTTTGGTGCGTTGTTATATAATTTTATTACAACTAGATTTTTAGCATATTCGGATATGTTGGTGTTGGTGTACGCAGCACTCATGTGGCTTTGGATCAGTCAGTAATGTGTCATAAAAGAGCTATATGTCACACTTCAACATCAATGAATTGTAATGAAACTGAGACTTGAATATAATTTCTGTAATTAAAGTAACATATGTCGTACACCACCATGTTCCAAACTACATTCTACCTTGTGTGCCGCCAGCAGTCGATTAAAAAGTAAATCAGTTGGCTTGCTCTGTGCTACAAGGTCATAAGAAAGCAGTTTATGTAGCAGGTAATACAAAAATTCATTACATTTACAATTTCTTAAAATAAATTGTGCTTATTATTTATAAATGTATCATCAGCTCCCCTCTCTTGGCCTTGACAGCTTATAGACTCGACTGACATACAGGTAATTTACCTTTTGTTAGTGATGATCGGTACCCTCCAGCCTTTAACCTGGCTCAGCTCAGTATCCGACACATCTATCTGCAGAGGTAGCTTAGGCACCCAGACGGTGAGCTGAAGCTGAGCAGAGAGGTGCAGGTAGGTGAAGTTGACCGCCAAAGACTGCCGACCGCGCATTTCTTTACCGTTCACCAAAACCTGGTCACAGTTTGGGGAAACCTGAAAAGAGGGAAAGTGGAGAAATTAAGTGGGTTGAGTTTGGGACACCATTTCATGCGGAGTCTGATATTTCTAACTGACCTCAAACAAGCCACAGAAACAGATGCAGCCTCTGTTGTGCATTCCTTAAGCAAAGCCTGGAGCCAGTTTCCATCAGAGCATTCATGATCTTGCAGCAAATAAAATATTTTGTCACTAATTGCTTACATTTCTGTTCATCTTGTAAAGCACTTTGGAGCATTTTTTCGTAAAGTGCTCTATAAAGAAAAGGTTAATAATACTACTGTAGCTTCTACTTGCCACACTTGGTGGCATTTCAGGTTTTTGAATATCCGACTACTGTCACCCCCAGCAATCTGAAGCAATGTATTTAATGTGCAACATGTAACATTCTAAAATCAGTGAATCACATTAATTTAAAGACATTAGTATAATTACCAGCGAACACCCACGGGAAAACTGGCAACCTTTGCACTGCATTTTAAAGAGTGTGCCAATGGATTTAGGGGGAGATCTTTTTCTACAATATGAAGAGGGCGAGAAAGCAAAAGGAAACCTTCTCTCTGTGAGAGGAATTATGGATAATATAATCTTACATTTAACAACATTTACATACTGTACGTTAGACACTATCAGTTATCTTAACCATGGCGTCATTACTTTCAGTAATTAATGGTTCAGTAAACTTCAGTCACACGAGTTGGAGTTGGTCACAATTTCAATTGCTTTAGACTTAACAAAACAAACAAAAAAAAAGACTCAACTCAACTTGGACTTTAACACCAATGACTCATGACTTCACTTGGACTTGGACTAAATACCTTCACCCAAGCTCAAAGAGGAAAGAGTATGGTATTTAAAAAATCACTACTTCAAGTCGACCCCATAAAGCATTAACACCTAATGTTATGTTACAGAGCTCCAGTTGGAAAAAATGATACCAAACACAATTTCATTTGTGTGCATCAACAAAAAAGATACTGCAGTATGCAAAATGTGAGCGTCTATTACAACTTCGTTCAACATTCCAGTTGGTTCTGTTGTTAAAATGGCATTACGTTTGTTGAAGAGCAGATTATGACGTGTTTGAAAATCAAAGTTTAGACTTGGGACTAAAGCGTAAAGACTTATTGTTAACAATAACTTGGTATTACCACTTCTGGTAATTAAAACAGACTAATGGATTCTTTTTTCACTTATCTTTAACATGAGTTAGTCCTAGCTCTGATAACATTGTCTGCAAAGGTGGAGAGTTTCTAGGAACACTGACTCAAGATCTGAGTTTGTTTCCCTTTTCTAGCCAATTAATCACATCATGACCCCTTACACTTATCTGATGACCCTTAGGAGGGGCCTGACATTGCTTACACATTGCTGCATCACTGTATCATGAAACAAAATAATGTGAAAGACTATAAGATGTCAGTCACAGGACCTTTTACGGCAGAGCAAGAACTTTTACTTTTGATACTTTAATAGATTTAGTTTACAATACTTAATCCTTTTACTTAATACTTACACTCCGCCAGGATTTTAAATGCAATACTTCACATATCTCAGATTTTCAGAGTTCATACATATGATGTCTATTCATACACAACAATAGTTAACTGAATTAATTCTCTCATTTGCGTCTTCATAATAGCCCAATCATTCTATGTTAAAACAAAAAACAATGGATTTGTTATTACCAAAAAACTATAGACTGAATCTGTTTAAGTATATGTTTACCTCTCAATGGGAAAATGACTCATTTATCAATCAGACAGAAGTTGCATCTTGTCCTTAAAAGCACTACCACATGTTTTCTGTTTCCATAATTATGTAAATGCAGATATCTAGTTTTAGGAACATATTATTCAAATTCAATTGCAACTGAAGTGCAAAAAAATGATTGTAGACACAGGATTATTATGGTTGTGTTTCAAAAAATGGACAGCACCCTTACAGACGATCTGACAGGCAGAACAATGGAAAAGCCAGGATTTTAGTCACTTTCATTTTCACCCTCCTTGCTTGTCTGACTGTGTGACTGATTGAGATGACTTTTTTTTGGACAAATCATCCCACATGTTTCACCAACAATGGATTCATGCAACTGATCATAAGCCAATGGCATATTGTTATGGTTTTTGCCAAGGTGATGTGGTAGATATTCAGTACTGTATGTACTGTATTATCTTACGTCTTGCTCCACAGTGAAACCAAGCGCTAATCAAATCCACATTGTCTTTTCACAACAAACAAGTTTTTTTCTTCCCAAAATATCTCTTAGAGATGCAGCCAAAGAGCAAGCATGCAACAAAAACAAAGGCATCTACTATTCCTGCTATTGTACACCTTTCCATGAGTCCTTAATTTCAGTTTTATTGAATTCATTTCCAAATGTTTTAAAAGTAATGAGAAGAAGACAAGAAGAAAATGAGAAGAGAAGAAGAAAATGCAACTTTTTCTGACAGGGTCATCTGCAGTTGAGAGCTTAAAAACTAAAACAATCCTGACTGCGACAAATGCGTTGCAAATATTTACTGTCATTATGTTTCTTCTCTGTCCCACCCCCTCATTATTTCTGATTCTTTGTTTTTAATTTCCACAGACATTCCTGTTATAACTCCCCCCCCCTTTCTTTACCCTGCACTTATCATCCCTCCACCCTCGCTCAGTTTTATTCCCTTTTTATCTTCCACACCCTCTTTCATCTCTCCAAGCTATCAGACATCAGACACGCCATCAGTCCACTTATCCTGCGCACCTCATTCTTTCTCCCGAGCCTGTCCTATTTCACTCTCTGCCTTACATTTAACATGTAACCCTTTGTGTCTGACTTTCTCCGTCTCACTCGGTTTGACTCTCACTGTCTGTGTGTCTCACCTTTCAATGTCTTTCAACCTCATTTCATTTTCTTTTGCAAACCTGAAGATTTCCGGACAAAGAGTTGTTTAGCCCTTCCCTCCCTTCGGTCCTGCTGCAAATGCATTGCATTAGTCTGTTTTGTTATGTGTGTATTTGTTTTTAACATTGATTTGCAGGGAAAATCTTCCCTGTTGTCTATGCTCTTTTTCAGCAACACCCTAATTCATATTTATCCAGTCATACACATTCGTAGCACGCTGCTGACCAGACAAGGTGTCTCACTTGTCTTGAATTTTGTGAAAAACCAATATATTTGTTTCGTTCACTTCCCAAACCCTTCCCAAGAGGTATTCAAACTTTTTTTTGCTTATCTCAATTTAATTTATTGATGGCGTTTCTCTATCCTGCACAGCACATGTATAGTTATGTCTTACTGCTATCACATTACTTACAGACAGCTGTTTCCAGGCCCAGATATCTTTTCTGATGACATAACGGAAATGGGAACAGAGCTAATAGCAGAATATGTTCAACACTCACCAACTAATTGGTAATAATACCAAATATTCAGGATTGTTGTCAGGTTCTGAGCTTATTACTTTTGGGGATTGGGCCAGATCACACTTCCCATTTCTCTGATAAACACGTACAAGCACATTCAGGACCATACACTGTTAGTGTTGTGACATTTTTGCTGGTTTCCTCACAAAACTCTTTGATCTCAAAAGAGGTTAACATTTTGTACATCAGAGCTAAACCATTTCCTCTCTTTCTCCTCTCACCTTTTAATTTCTTTCAATTTTGCTTTCTTCCCCCTGCCTCTGCTCCCCGAACATAAAAGGAGAGGTGCCCAACCCTTCTCCTCTCTGCTTCCTCTTTTCAATTTCTTTTTCTTCTCTTCCTTTAACTTTCTTTAAAATCTACCCCAACATCCACTATTCTCCTCTCTTGACCCTCTCTTTTTCTTTTGTCTCCGCCTTGCCCTCCCTCCCCATCGTCTCCCTCTTCATCTTCCTCTCTCTCTGAAACCTGATTTACCGCTTGTTAACATCAAAGGGATGTTAGACTGTTGGTGCCTCAAACTATTTCTCCAAATCATTTTTATATTCCAGGTGTAAATCAGTGTGAAAACTTCACTTGGTTACTGCGGAGGGTTCAGTTTCCAATGAAGGTATAAGACAGCAGAAGTCAAGTGAATGCACAATGGTTCTGCTTGAACTACGACTATAGCCATTGTCCATGTCTGTAATTTCGGCCACAGGTTTGCTGAATTACTTTTGCGCTATGACTGAACGCCCACAAGTTTTAGTTCAGTTTGCCAAAATTTGAAGCGTTTGCAGAAATACCCTTGTAACTTTTCAGTTCATATTTATAGGAGATCTGAGTTTACAAAATGCTAATTTAATTCTACTGCACATACGGAAGTACAAATACAAAAATGTATGCAGGATAATGAAGTGATTGGTCTAAAGTCAAAGGTGAGGTATTTTTCCTGCTATTTAAAGGGGTGCATTATTCAGATAGTAAGATGAGCCTACAGAGACAGGTTCACAACACACGTACACTCAGCCTTAATGAATAGAGAGGCTGCTTTCAGGAATTTTACAACTTTCCATGCACGCAGTAATATCACCTGAATCAAATATCGTGGCAAATCTTAAAACTGTAAAACTTTTTGCTTCTTAAATAAACATTTTTGGACAGCTCTGATGGAGCTCAGGATTTATCTGAAGGACGGCTGCTTTACTCCAAACTATTTTACTGTATGAACCTGAGCTGTGTGTGAGTGACCGGATGTGTAACAACACAGAACATACATCCACATGAAATCCTGATAGATCCTGTCTGTGTGTCATGAAATTTCAATAATCAAGTGAAGTTAAGCTGCTGTGCCTTGTGCGTAAATGTGAATGCTGTCTTTCTTAATGGAAAGATGCACTTATCGTTTGTACTGAACTGGATCCAGATATGTATGTTGCTCAGGAGTTAGTGGAGACCAAAAACAGTGATGGATGGACTTCCATTACACATGGAAGAACGCTAATCTTCCTGTATCTGCTTAATATGTAAGTAAGAAACTTTTTGAACGTTTGCTAACAAGGTTGCCATTAAAACTTGTTGTGATCACAGGTTATGACTGTTGCCCCAAGTGGTCATGAGCCTATTATTGCAGGTTTAAAAACAAAAGCATCAAGGCATTGATGCGACCTGGCAGCTGCTTCAGTTAGTGTGAAAAAGTGCATTGATAAAGGGTAAAAAGGGTTGAGTTATATGATGCTTTAACCACCCACCTTTTCAATTTGTGCTGAGATAGAGAGTTTGCTCTTGTGTTTAAAAATATCTATGGCATTTTTTCTCTTCCTGCAGCTTTTAGTTTCATTGTCTGTTTCATTTTTAATTCTCATTTCTTTTCCCCCTTCCCTTTTTTGTTCCATTTAAATTCTCTTTAAACTTCTGTTTGATTCTCTTTGCTGTATTATTTGTGTGTGTGTGTGTGTGTGTGTGTGTCCACATGGCACAGAACTGTGGAGCAAAGTGCCAAAATAGATTCACGAGAGCTGCCAGACACATGATGTGGAAATGGCGACACACAGAAAGAATTAATGCATGAATACTAGATCACACACTCACAACGCAAACATCAGCTGGGGACCAGTGGTGGAGAAAGTATTTAGATGCTTTATTTATGTAAAAGTAGAAATACCACACAACAAAAACACTCCATTAAAATAAAAAGTCAGGTATAAGTGAAAGTACAGAAATACTGGGAACAAAATGTACTTAAAATATCAAAAGTTAAAGTATGCATTATGCAGAATGGTCCTCGTCAGTGTTTTTATACTAGTCGAAGATTTTTATTGCTGCAGGAATTGACATTTAGGGAAATCTGCCTGTGAAACCACCTTGATTTCAGTGAAATAACTTTTCAAGATAAATGGCTTCATATTTCATCTGTTTGCTCTGTTTCTGTCACAGAGGGTATAACGTTAGATTAAATTTTAATGGTTCTCAGAGAAAAAAAAACCGAGCAGAAAAAAAAAAGAAACGTTAACATTAACAACTTTGACATTAGGTTTATCCCCACGGAGTCTGAAACAACTTCTAAATATGAGAGTCACATTCAGTTTGGAGACAGCAGGACACAAACGTCACATGAAGGTTTTAACTTCAAAAAGCTTTATATCATTGTGGTTAAAACAATCCTCGTGAGTCTCCTTAAATAATAAACACGATTTTAACCTTAAAATTTAAAGATAAGGAAAGTTCTAAAGTTCATAAACTATCCTTTGAGTGTTTACTATTTGATAACATAATATCGAAGAGTTAGAGTTAGCTATTAATATTTTAAGTGAACCGTAATTACTACAAGACCTTAAATTACTGTTTTATGTGTGTTTATTCAAAACCTAAGAGAAACACAAACAAACAGATTTAGAACCAGTGCATTGGTGTTGTTGCAAGTAAACAGCTGAGTTGGAGGTTTGAGGACACTGAAGAATGGATTTAATCTCTCCGTTTCTGAGCAAGACACACAGAAAAAGAGAGAGAGAGAGCACGACAGACAGGAGCGGGAACAAGAAGTAAAGCAAAGCGAGAAAAAAATTGAAGAGACAGAGAGAGGTAAAAGAAGAGCAAAGGAAAAGTAGAGAGAGAAAAAAATGTCAAAAAGAAAGTAAAAGTGTGGATCTCAGCAGTTAGGACTGTGTTGAAAACACAGAGGCCGGAAGAAACTGCCGTCACCTTCATCAGATACCACAAGCAGCACCACAACAAGTGTACAAACAGACAATTGATGAAAACTTTCCTAACTCCTCAGCAGCATTTCAAGCAAAAAAAAAATGAAAAAAAAAAGACTTAAGGCTCGACTAAAGTTTGTGGTGGTAGGAAGTACTGGCTGAATCCTATTCACATTTTTATGCAAAGGTGGGACACACACAAACAATAGTGCAGAGATGCTATGTGAGGAAAAAAAAAAACATGCACATGGTATTAAAGCTGGTTTTTTTTTTAGAAAATGTTGCCGTTTTTCAAATTTAAAACAGGATGATGATTTTTTTTTGTGTGTGAAAAGCTATTATCCTTTCCCATCATTATATACAAACACCCTATTAGCCCCAAATATTTTCTGCTGTTGCAACATTATGCTCAGATACCTTTGTCAGAGTGGCAGTTTTTCAGCAATTTTATTCCTCTGAAACGGTTACTACAAGTACATACTCTGACTTATAATGATCTGCCTACGGTTAAAATATGACATTATGCATGCATGAACCTCTGACCCTCAGACCTCCAGCTTGTTTCAGAGAAAATGACATGTTTTATTCTTGCTTTTTGTGTAGAGGTTAATTGATGCTCATGCCTCAATATGATGTGCCTGAACACGCAACCCTTGTAACAATCCCACTTCTTGCTGTGCACTTGTCAAACCACCTGCTGCTGTTTCGGCGCCGTCCCCCAAAGGAAACTCTGCTTATTCTCTTAACGTCAGACCTTAAAAGCAATGGCCCTGACGGTCGAGAAGCACCTGCGGCTCGTGTTACATTATAATAGTTTGCTTGTTCCACTGTTGCCACCGGGTATTTGTCATTGCTTTAAAACATATTTAACTGAACTAATGTAACATCACATCTCTCCTTTGTTTGGACTGTGAGGAACAATATGTTGAGTCTGTCAGGTGACAGCACTGCTTCCCTGTCCCTCTTAATGCATGTTGTTCTCATCGATGAAGTTATCAATACACACAAAGAAATTCATTATGGGTATCAAGTTATGCTTTTATAAATCCAGTGGGTGTTCTGCCAGTCAACACCATCCAACTCTCTGACCTGATGTTTTGCGCCTCTAAGCTGCTTTTGAATCAGTCTCTTATCCAAGAAAAAAGCAGATATTTAGCAGCCTGATCCATCTTTATATCTACATTCTATCCGCTTAAACATACAATTTGCTACTTCTGCCGCAAAGGGAGCTTTTCATCAAGCTGCTCAGCTGCTTAGAGCCGGCTAGAGAGTCTGAGAGCCAGACCCTCTGGAGAATAAACACCTGGAGTCAGTTCGGATCCTTCTCTGATCCAGAACTGTTTACTGACGGGAGGAGAGCTCAGAGATTATTATCAAATTTATAGGATTAAAAAAGTGGATTTATCTTCACTCCTGTTTATCAACCTGACTGCAGCAGTGATCCGAGGTGCTGACCTCCGTTGTCGAGCGTTTTATGTTCTGTAATGTTGACTGCCAGCCGGAGCTGGATGGGAAATGTACTTTACTTCGTGAACAACATTGCAGAGAGGAAAGTACCAGTCTCTGGTGAGTAGGCTACTGAATTCACTGAGAGTTGTCCTGAATTTAACTACACAATGTATGTACATGACTCAACAAGACATACATCAAAGGTCTTGTCACTTTTAGACATTTTAATGCATTTGTACATATTATATCTTTAAGCCAACCAACAAAACTAAGCATATATTATGGCACTTGACGAACTTGACGATGAAGTTGTGAGTGAGCAAAGTGCACCTCTGCAGCATCGTATGAAAAAAATGTAGCTTTTTTATGCAATGCTGCAAAAACTAATAGTCAGACTATGGAATTAACTCTCATCTTATTACGTCCCTTTTCCACTCCACTCCCCTTCCCTTTCTCAAAAACCTACTCAGAAGTACCAAAAACTCAACCGCCCACTCAACCCCATTTCCCGGTGATATCCCCAAGCAAGAGTCATTTATTTAAATCCATATTTATCTCCCTTCAAGCTAAGTGATCTGTCTGAATTTACAGTTACTTCTCTCTCTGTCTTTCATCTATCTCTTCTTGTCCCGGATTTTCCCTATTAGTCTCTCTCAGATGTATATTTTCTCCCTGCAACGCAAACCATCCATCTCTCTCACTCTCAGGTTTCAACTTGCAATCTTTTTCTCTGTGTGTTTCACTCCTTCTCCCTCTGCCCATTCCACTTGTTCCCTGCCTCGGGCAATCCAATCCATCTGACTTTAAGAATCATATCATCCAATCAGGGCCCACTCGGTAGACAGGGGCGGGCCCTGAGGGACAGACTAACCAACTCTCTGATGGGATTAGACTTCCCACCTGTCCATCATTTAAGAAAACCCACACTAGGCCAATCGCCTCTGCACATAGTTTCATATGGCTGTCATTTAGATATTTGGCTGTGTTTTTTTTTACACACACACACACACACACACACATACACACACACACACACACACACACACACACACAAGCAGCCTGTAGCCCCATATATTATTCTGATTTGGCTCAGATAATAGACAGCTTATGTAGGGAGCAGTTTGAAGGTGCACACACATGCACAAAAACTCTCTCACACACACACTCACAAGTTAGCAGCGTATCACTAGGCCTGTCATTTTGAATTTGGAAAAGGGACGAGTAAAATGCTCTAATGGCCATTTGCACTCTGCTTTTCTCCACAATAAAACTGTCTAATCAAGAGAGAGACAGACAGACAGAGACAGAGAGAGAGAGAGAGAGAGAGAGAGAGAGAGAGAGAGAGAGAGAGAGAGAGAGAGAGAGAGAGAGGGAGAGAGAGGTGAATGGAAAAATATAGAAATAAATACAGTAATGGAATAAAAAGAATGAGAAGAGTTATGAGAAGTTAAAGAGAGAAAACAGCCAGAGGGTGACACGAAAGACAAGATAAATGATGACTCTCCATTTTAGTGGGTGGGATTTTTATTTTTTGGATTTAATAAAGATGGTGGAGCTGGCATCATTCGGTAAAGTCTTAAATGCTGTATTTGGAATTGACAGTCATGGTGTTGGCACATAAATTCAACTTGATATAACAGTATATAACAACGCAGACACATTTGATAATAAATAACGAGCATGGATATTTATGGGGGGTTCGAGTCTTGGAAGGAAATGCCATTAGGTTTACAGTTATGACTAAACAGTCTTGTAAATCACTCTGTCATTTAACAAATGCTGTAGGTGTTATGATCTGTGATGATCAACATGTCGTCAGCCGTGTCGTCAAAGGCACAACAATGACTTGTTGAGGAAAGCATTATGGTTTGGGTTAAAAATACAACTTAGTTAAGTTAAGGGACCTTTGTTGTCATGTTTATAATGATAAACAGTTGGTTAATGTTATGAAACTATCAGGGTCATGGTTACATGAAACCAGCACTGACTGTTAGTTGTTAAGTCTCAAAGGTTAAAATTCGACATCCTGTAGTTTGTAACTTAGCTTTCTAATCAGCCTTTTCCGCAGAGTCTGTTATGTCGACCCACCATGTTTTTACAGTGGCCCAGAGCGGACAAACCAAACATTGGCTACAAAGAGGGCCCTTTAAGTTTTTCACATTTTTAGTAGCCACCATATTGGGGCGAGAGTAGAGGGGTAATCAACTGGCTGCAATCTGCAACCACAGCGCCAGATGCTACTAAATCCTACACACTGGACCTTTATGTTTCTTTTAACAACAGCTAAGCACTGCAAAGGTTTTGTTGCTCCCATGGAGCCAATCACAGTTGTAAAAAGATTTTGGGTACTTCAAAATAATTGTGTAATTATTTTACCATTAGCTGAGACCACAGAATAATAGCATCCTCATTGGTAATCATTAGAATTCATGAAAGCAGACTACAAAAGCTTAGAGCAAGACATCTGACAGGCTTTTGAAAAACATGTAAATCAGTGGACTATTGCATGGGAACATTCCTACAGAGATGGGAGAGGTGGACCTAGATATAGAGAATGACATATATAAGGCGACTGATTGAAAAAAAAAAAAGAAAAAAAAAATGATATCATTTGACGCTTATTTAGACCACTATAATAAAAACCCAAACAAACAAGCATTGAAATCACTCAGCATATTTGTGTCCGTGGCATTTAACCAATGTTGTTCCTTCCAGAAGCCAGTTTTCATTACTACGTCTCTTCTCTTGACGATATTCTGCATTTGGGGAATTTCTGACTTCATGTCAGTGTAACTGTATCTGCCAGTCAATAGCAACGTAACACAACACAGCAACCAGAGGATTTTCGTTCTTACCTCTCTACCTTCTTGCTCTAATAAGACAATGAAATGTAGTTTATATAAAATCCCTATTTGCTTCAAAGACATTCTCACTTTGAGTCTCTTTGACTACCCTGTCTTTGTCAGGGAGGTCCACAGGGCTTTAGAGAAAGATAGGAGGGTTTTCTCAGTGTGGGTTTGTATTTGTGTGCACGTGTGTCTTTGTACGCGTCCATTGAAGGGAAGTGATGATATTGTATCTATTTTTTTCCCAGAAAGTTCCCGGCCCTGTGTGAATTAGTATGCTTATTAGCATAGGGATATAAGTCAACAGTGGCCCCAATATGTCTATTTGTATGGCCCTATTGTGGCCGAGGTGTGTGCGTGAAGGGTGTGCTTTTTTCAGTGTCCGTATTTGCTTTTAGAGTTGGGCTTTTTTGCTTGTTTCTGACTCGCTATTAAAATCAATTTAAAGGGGCACTATATAGTTTTGGAGAAGGCATTCAAACTCAGAATTTAATATTTACAATATATATGAACAAACTCAGAAATATTATTTTTTTCAATAACTGAATAATAAAGCTGTTCTCAGAGGAAAACAAGGTCCCCAGAACACTTTTTTCTA
The DNA here is from genome assembly GCF_040436345.1 of Pagrus major. NCBI lineage: Eukaryota > Metazoa > Chordata > Actinopteri > Spariformes > Sparidae > Pagrus > Pagrus major. Next base: position 21,902,935 of record NC_133219.1, read on the forward strand.
AGCTGGAAACTTGGCAGGGTTTGCCAAATACAAACAAAGTAAAACAGTATGAAAATATATTGTCCTTTAAGGTCAGTTTGTTTATTCAGCTTACTCAGTCAATTTTTCTCTTCTGATTGAAATTTCTTCCCCAAAACTAGATTTCTATCCTGGAAGTCAAACAGAGAAAACAAGAATGACATTAGGTAAATTAATACTGTAAATAAAAACTCCATGTTTCCACAAGGTATGATAAAGGGCTGGATCTCCAATAAAACTGTAGAAGATGGGAAAGGAAAGTTGCGAGGCTCAGTTTAGGCTGGTATACTTTTCACGTAACATCTATACTGTCAGCCCCTCATTCTGATTGCCCCCAAAATGAATACATGAATAAAAAATCTACACTGGAAGGGAGCCAAAGTACAGCAGTTGTTCGGTTAGCATGCTTTGAGCCATGACACTTCTACAATAACATTTTCTGCATGAATAAGTTTGCCATCCAATACATTTTCTAAAAAGTTGGTATTGAATTTGAAACATGCTGACTGTGGTGGCTCCAGTTAGAGACATATAGAATAAATGAAAACTGAACGAAACAGATGCTTTTTATTGTGTATGTGCAGTGAAAATGCTGATTCTATGGCATTAGTGTTGAGAAGAAGCCATAGATGCTCAAGTAACAAAAGTTATGTTGGCTGCCAAACTGCCATTTAAACAAAGATAAAACCTGCCTTAAGGCCTTTCCTATGCTTTACTTAATATCTGTTGAAATGCATTCAAACACAAGTACTTGTAACCTTATTATGGGAGACACAAATGTCACACAGTTGTGTACTCCAGGCAATTTCATCCAGGACAGACTTAGTGGACCAAGTCTGTTAAGCTTGTTATTTGTTCAACATGGAGCTTGTCATCCTGGTGATTACCTGCTTGTACTGTGCCCCCTTTCGCCCTCTCAATTTTACACTACGTAGTTTCATAACATTTAGTGAGAAGGCTTAAGTGGATGTAAACACCAGCGGTATAATGCTGGATGGGCCAGACGCTCAACCTCTCCGAAAGCGGTTCAACAGCCAGGCCTTTCTGATGTTAATAGCCCTGCAGTGGCAGCAGACGGCTGGCTGCTAACGAGAGAGCAGTGCAGTGGGAAATGCAGCAGTACTGCAGTTGATTGGGACAATTTCTCTTTATCTTGCTTTTTTTCTGTTTCTGTCCTCCTCTGTGTTTTTACTTCTCAACTTTTAAATGGGCTGAGTGCAAAAGGGGACGTGGCGAACATGAGAAAGAAGGGCAGAAAGAGAAATGGCTGGAGAGCGAGGCAATTTAGGAACTAGAGACAGCATCAAACTGTTCAGGCATCCGATCAGGATGCCTCCTGGATGCCTCCCTGGGGAGCTATTCCGGGCACGTCCGACTGTGAGGGGACCCCGGGGCAGACCCTCAACACACTGGAGAGATTATACATCCAGCATGAGACGGCCGCAGGATCCCCCAGGAGGAGCTGGAGGACATGTCTGGGAGGAAAAGGACATCTAGGCCGCTCAGCTTTTCATGTAACCTCAAACTGAACTGGATAAGTGGCCGGCAGCGCATCAACGGACTGATGTTTTACAGAGCAGAGAGGAGGAAGGAGCACAATCCAGCAGATTGTCTGAGTCTCTAAATGAATATGTTGATGTTTTATTGATGAAGAGCCATACGCGAAGCATCTTGAAATAAATATCAGACTTGTGTTTCGTGATGTGTGGCCTCGTGTCTCATTTTGCGACAGCATGTAAACACTCACAAAGTCCCATTAATTTATGCTCTTTCACAGTTTATCATCATCTCACTCCCTCTCTGTCAGGTTTACTTCATCTACTTTGTCATTTTATGTATCTGTGCATGAATGCATGTGAGTACAAACATGGGCCCGTGGGAGAGAGGTGCAGGAGTTTCACTTAGTTAGAGACATTTAAGATAAGCAGTGCAAACACAGACAGACAGACAGACAGACACACACACATGCGCGCGCGCGCAATCACAACAGCACCAGCAACAACATTATACACATGTAGGGATATATTACTTCCAGGCAACACTTCCTGACAAGACCTGGCAGGCTCAATTTACTCCGTGTCATGGTCCTGTCATTTTGTTCATGGTATGTGTGTTCTGTGTGTTTTCTAGGCTTTTCTGGTGTCTTGCTCTTTTTCATTGTTCTGTTTCCCCTCCTGTTTTCTTGTGCTCCTCACCAGCCTGATTTTCACTCCATACCTGCCTTGTATCTGTTTAATTAGCCCGGCCCTGTTACCTGGGTTCCTCCCCAGTCTGCCTTCCCTCCACACCTGATTGTGTTTGGTCACATTTTCATTTGCATTCTGCAGGCTTAAGTTGGGTTTGTGCAGAAAATGTAAAATTGCACAGTTGCCAATTTCTCAGGCTGTTCTGTTCATTGACAATTTAGCCACTTTTAGGAGATTATAGGACTTTTGTGTACTCTTTTACATCAAGACTAAGTGATGTACTACTTTAGCCAATTAAGCAATTGGTCACTGGTTCGGGTTCTGTATTAGGCTGTGATGGACTGCAACTAAGTACATTCACTCAAGTACTGTACTTTAGTAAAATTTTGAGGTAAATATTGTATTTTTACTTCACTACAGTTAATTGATAGCTTTAGTTAGTACCCAAGTTCCCCACTTGGATGCCCTTCCAGTGGACAAAATGTGGTGAAGTGGCCTTTAGGGTATACAGTAAATGTATCACAGCTTCCTAAGTCCACCACTCCATATGAATATATATATATAAAATTTACTTTTACTTCTACTTTTGATTCTTAAGTAAATTTAATATCAGATAGTTCAAGCTTTTTACTCAAGTACTAGTAATATCAATACGATATCATACATTTTACTCCAGTAGGTACTCTGGTTATTGGTATTTTTAATGCTTTATCAAGGGGAGAGGTTTATGTTATTGCTGGCTAACTAATGCTTGATACTGTAAGTAGCAGTTGGCTCACTTGTTACTTCATCATGATGGATAGGTAGGTACTTTATAACAGCAGACTACACTGTGAACAGTGTACCACCACGTCTGTGTGCCCGTGTGCCTGTGTGTGCACATTGAGAGAAAGTGTGTGTTTTGATGTTGAAATATTGGCTACGGGCTTTGGGCCAGGTCCGGGCCTGTTCAGCGTGCAGGCTGGCTTCAGCTGGAGTCAGGCCGAAAAATTCCTTCATCCATGACAAGAGAGGTCGAATTTTCAGGCCCATGCACAACTTTAATCCATAAATGTTGTTTTCAGTTGCACTAAACTTTCTTGAAGGTAAATCAAAACAGAATCTTTAAAAGACAAATTTTAGGTATTTTCTAATATGTTTGTTGCTAACAAAAAGTAATCCAAGTAATCCTATGTCAGATTTGAGTGCGTACATAATTAAAGTTAAGTAACAACGCCACAACTGAGAGGAGCTTGTGAAAAGAATAGCAACTCATCTCCTCAACCTGTGCAACATAATGCACAAAGACTACCACGCACATCTTGGAGGGACAACACAGAGATTCCTTTACCAATAACACTGCAAAAGAGAGCCAGGTCAAGCACAGGGCAGGACAGACCCATACACACACACACATCTGAAGGAGTCCTGTCTGTGGTGTCTGAACTGTCCATGTGAGCTAGTCATGGGGGCGCTAATGCACTGCCAGGAAGCAACATGGCTCCCTGAGGGATCGCAAAATGGATGCATGGCAACAGCTGCCAAAATGTCAGGGTGAGAGAGAGAGAGAGAGAGAGAGAGAGAGAGAGAGAGAGAGAGAGAGAGAGAGAGAGAGAGAGAGAGAGAGAGAGAGAGAGAGAGAGAGAGAGAGAGAGAGGTGTGGGTCAAAGCCAGTGGGCAGCATGAGAGCAGGAGGAGGCGGGTGTCGTGACGGCTGCAGCCCCCTCTGCTGACCGGAGTAAAAGTGGAAATGTAATCTTACCTTTTTTGCTTGTGCTTGTGGATGCAATATCCAGATAAGGTTACAGATATGGTGAATCTGAAGGATAAACACATCTGGCCTTGTCAGTATCCTGATGTGACTGTTTGCTTTCACCTCAGCTAAAAGTTCAGAGGAGCTGCTAATGAAACTATTATGAATTAATGGCGCATAAAAATTAGCATATTTTTCCATTTAAATAATCCAGAACCAACTAAAAATAGGCTCGATGGCACAGTGTCTAGTAGTATGAGTGAGGCTGCATGTTATCTGTACGTCCCCGGGTCTATAGTGCAGAAGTCACACAGGTCTTTATGCTGCTTGACGATTTTTACCCTGTAAGTCCAGTGTTTCCTTGTTTTTGTTTGAATAGAATCCCAGTGTTCCCGTCTGCACACAGAGAAGAAACTGACTTGCGGCAGTAAGGAGAGTAAAACAAACACGCTCTGCAGAGAAAGTGCTGACAGCTGCTGACTCTGAGGACAGACAGGTGGATACTGCAATATCCGAAACACGATGCATCATTAATATTCAATAAAACAACAAAGTAAGTGGCAATCAGCCCATATGCGATAGACAGAGATTTAGATAGTCTAGTACTTTGAACTATTATGGAGTACTTGAGTACTGAGCAAAAAAGTCCAACGCAAGATCAGGGTTTGAAATGAAGCACCCAAGCGAAAATGTGAGTAGAGGTTAGAAGGTAGCGATATAACTTAAATACCACTGTTAGAATCAAAAGCTACCTTGTCGGACCTTTGCAGATCAGCTCTCAAGTTTGAGGAGTTTTTTTTTTTTTTTCAAGTATTGCTAGTCAAACTGTCTTATTGACCTTTTGCCTTCATCAAATGCTTGTCCTGAATTATGACCTGTGTGAGCATTTGTGTTGAGAAACAGTGCTTGCAGGTGTAACACATGGCACCACCCTACTTAAGTTATCAATAAGCGGATGTTTGTGTGTTTATAGCGATTGCTGCTGTGTATTTTAGCATGGTAATTAGCAGCTAATTAGTTATTGATTAAGGCCAGTATATTTTATGGGGGTGAGAGGGCGAGTGTGACACGGGGCAAGGCATAACGTCTCAGCCATAATTCACCCTCTGCCACACACACACACACACACACACACACACACACACACACACACACACACACACACACACACACACACACACACACACACACACACACACACACACACACACACACACACACACACACACACACACACCTCCCCCTTCCCTTTCAGTCTCTTTCTCACCTTACCTGTCTTGCTTTCACTCGTCTCACTCTCACTTGACTTCTCTCCACCACACATAAGGTAACTTGTTAACATCTCTTTTAATGTGCATTTAGACAGTTTATGAGCAAACCAAGCTTTTATCCTACGAGATAGAAGGCCATTCGCTCATGGTTTTGAATGGGTGTAAAAATGGAAAAAGACGATTTCTTCCAACCGCTGCCTTTTATGCAGTATATAATGTGGGAGTGGATCAGCAGCCAACCGAGATCCCTTTATCTAGATGGTTACAGTGGCACAAAAGTGGCCCTCTTTTTTGTCACATTAGCTTTACAGAGCAAACAAAGGGAAAAAAATATATTAAGATGCTCTTTATAAAGCATCGTTGAAATCTGCTTGTTCTCTATGAGTTTTAATATGAGCCATGGTAACATTCTGCTCATCGGATGATGTTCTGTTTTTGGGTATAATACATATTTGTAATGTTTGTGAAAGATACGTCAGACACATGAACTCAAAAGCGGGCTGTTAGTTCGATCCACATTATTTTTTGGTGCAGGGAAAAGTAAAATATAGACAAAATGTAAAGTAACTGATCTTACAAAATCTGTAGATATACCACTGATTTATGGATAATTTCATTTGGTGGACTTCTAATATAGAGTCAGTTGTAATGCAGGGTGGATGCCCTCTTAATGTATACTGTAGTGACACTGAGGCATTACACTTTTAATAAAGCCTCGAGTGAAGCAGTTTTTAGCTTCCTGAAAAATTTTGTCACTAAGCAATCTGTTGAACATTTTATGGGGAGGCACTGGGGACCGTTCGGGGCTTTGCTGATTTAACAACAAAATCTCTTTCTGCAGCACAAGAACTGAATCACTGGAGGTCTAAAAATCGTTTTAGACCCCCTCAAGGTCGCAGCTCCCACAGATATATGTCTTTGGGTGTTGCTAATGGTCTGGTCTGATGTTGTGCACTTCAAATCGCTGGCTATTTCCTAAGCCTGTTACTGCTAAATGGAAAATGTGTGACTTTAGCAGCGTGTGTGTGTGTGTGTGTGTGTGTGTGTGTGTGTGTGTGTGTGTGTGTGTGTGTGTGTGTGTGTGTGTGTGTGTGTGTGTGTGTGACCTCCGCCTTTAATCCACTTTACCTTTCATTTCCTTTCTAGGCTCTCAAATGACCCAAGGCACCTGGGAGGAATCCAGTTTCTGTCCTCTTCTGCCTCGTCCTCTTTTTCACTTCTTCTCTTCTTAATCACACATAACTTGTTTTCCCCTCATCAGTCCTTTTATTTAAGTCAACCTCACATCCTCAACTTCATTTGTGGTTTTCATCATGTTACTTTTAGCCTAAACTCTATCAGATTGTGGCAGACTGAGGTTGATGTCCTCATCGCCCCCTTTTTTCTGGGAAAATGGATATATAGCATTCAGGAATGAAACGCTTCAAGCAGAAAACTGTTCTATGACGTCAATGTAAAAATCTATTCAGGCTTGTAAAGACATTTTTTTCTTCATGTAGCCCATCAGGAAGAAGGTCAGAGGCCAGGTTCAGATCAAGAGCAGCACTTGAATAGCTGATTGTGATTCTGTGTATAGTTGCAGACCAGCATTTTGAAAGATGAATTATTTTGAAATCACTTAAACTGTATTGTTTAAATGTCACAGTTGTGTTGCATCTGCGTCTTGCAGGATTCATTTGTTGAAAATAAAAAAAACTATCTCTATTCAGAAAATTAAAAGATGGTGAATAGATGGCCTTGATAAAAAAATAAATACTTTATTGTTGCTGTTGTCTAAAGAGGATACCTACTTACTTAGTGTATTTATCCAAAGAAGATATGAATATAGTAACCCTGGAGTTTAAACACTTAAATGTCTTATTGATAATATTTCTACGCAGACATTTTGTGAATTAATAATTTTGCAATGCTTGTCGGGTCCAAAATGATTGTTTTCTTTACATCTATGTAAGAATTCTGATGATTGGTTCCAGCTTCTGACGAGATTTGTCAGCCGATAGTATTGGAATCACATGGTATCCGTGTTTCATCAGCATCAAGAGTCCTTGTAGTTGCCAGTTCATGGCTAATTTCTATAGGATGCGACCAGGCCCCCAGGAAGAATGTAAGGCTTTGAAGCCAATGTTTGTAGTGGCTTAATTACAACATCATGTGATGCACTGCGGGCCAAAAATACTTGTTTCCCATAAGCTTACATTGTGGAAGAAGCGCCTGTAAAATGGTAAATGCATTTTTTTGACCCCCACGAAATGACTTGTTTCCCTGCCATAATTTGAGCCATTCGGTCCATTAATAACATTTGGAAAGTCTAGAAGAGCTGCACGATTAAATGAATGTTATCACTAACGCCTTTAAGATATTTGATTCAGCTGTGCAGCAGCTCCAAACCTTTGACCGTGTAGCAAATCACTAAGAATCCATTTATTTTGTCAAGAGCAATAAATATACAGGAAATTGTCCCTGTGACTTTGATGCATGTACACTTGACAACTCCCACAGTGACCACAAGTAAGTACAGAATGGGATATATTACAGAGGGACTTCACATTCACTGCAAACAGAAAATGATATATACCATCCAACACGTACTGTGTGTACTATATCTTGAAGCTAATTCTAGCTTTGGAAAGGGGATAGGGGAACACTAGCAATGTCTTAGGAACAACATGGAAATATATTATTGCCCTGAGTAAGATTAAATGAGATTGGATCAGTTTTGCTCCCAAAGCTTCAAGTGGCTTTAGGACTCATCTTATGAGTTATGAATAGTGTGGCAGAGAGCAAGCAACTCTTGGCAGGACCAGGAAACGAACTCAAAGGAAATTACAGTAATAATAGTGTTGTTAAACCCAGAGGGAGCAAAGGGATTTGGTGTCACAAGGACCTGCTCTTACAAAATTTGATATGTCGCAAGTGCTGACTCATACACTTATGATTGCTTTAAATGCATATAGTTCAAAAGAGCCAACGAAAAGGGGAAAGATGAGCCTCGCCGGCACTGAGGACGGACTGGTGTGTTTTCTTACATCTTTTTACCAACTCTGCGTTTTATGCAGCATCACTTATTACACAGTGTGACAGAAAGCATTCCATCAGCCTTTACTGCATGGTACATAATTAATAAGATGTTTATCCCCAGGAGTGTTAGAGAAGTGTGAAGTGGGAGGAATTATTTAGGGCTCCGGAAGTAATATTTTCATAGATTTTATTCATGGACAGCGTTGGGTGACTCACAGTTGCATCACTTGTACAGCTTGTATGGGTGTGAAATTCTTTTGAAATCAGTGTAAAAGATTACAGACTGTTTTAGAAAATAAGTGTTTTTTGACAGACAGTTTAAGTGATAAGTTAGTGCATAAAAACATCAAAACTATGACTCCCAAGGTGCATTTTGGTGGGAAACATCCAATCACAGAGCTTAAAATGCTGTTTGCGGTAGCTTTTAGGTTACACCTTTGAAAAGGCAAAACCATCAACAACTGCGCCGCTGTGTTTTGTTCAAAACTGCACCGATAATTCAAAACCCATTGGTGTGTCACCCATTGGCTTGTGGACTACCATTTTTAAGCCTCAAGTGTGGCATTATGATTGTGACCATTTTGGTCTTTTTGGAGCCAAAAATGACCATATTTGGATGAGGAGACGAAGGTGCCGATGATCCTCAATCTAAACTGAACTTTGCCATGGTGGAGACTTGTAAGCCATAGGTAAGTCCTATCCGAGGACCATAATTTCCAGAATGAATATCGTGTTTTATTGAAGAAGACTTGAAGCTAGTAAGTGATATCATAAACTCATTAGGAAACTGTTTACTGAGGTAATAAATCAAGTGAGAAGTAGGGACATTCTCTCAGACGCTAACATACAACCTGACTTCTTTTTGAAACCATGGAGTCACCCCCTGCTGGTCATTAGAAACAAGGCAGGCACTTCTTAAATTACTTCATTTTTCAGACCCTGAAGCTCAGTCAGTGATTCAACACCTCTCGGATTCACAACTCTGATTGGCGTCCACTCCATAACAATGGCCACCATGTATGGAAAACATAATAATTATCCGTGAGACTTCTGTATTTATGAGTATGTTGAGGAATACTAAGCATTTTTCAGAGTGGGTAAAAAACACAAATGAAGAAAAAATAAATCAGAAAACACAAATTGATTGATTGATTTGATTGATTCAGCCCCCTGGTGGCCATCAGGATTCAGGCCTCTCTTTCTATCTCTCTCTCTCTCCTCTCACCTGTCTCCCTCGCTCACCTCCTCCACACCTCATGTCTTCCCCTTGTTTTATATTCAAGCACAGTGACGGCATCAGGCTCGCCTTCCTTAAAAAAATTGTCCTTCTCTTGTTTCTAAATGCGATGTGCTCTAACACCTCCATCGACAAGAAAAGCTTTATGACCTTCAGAAACCGGCATCCAATTGATTGATGTCCACTTACTTTAAACTAAGATGAAGCACTTCCTTTCACAACAGGCCCGACTACAGACAAAAAAACTGTAACGCTTCATCCATTCCTAAACTTTAACCCAACAGAAGCCACAAAATAACAAAACTCTAACCCCGAGTGGGGAAGAAGGAGGAGGAGGAGAGAGTTGCTGGTAAATGGCTCCAGGTTTGAGAAGTGCAGCAGTAAGTGTGTGTTCAGTTATGAAGCATCAGGAGATTAATTACACTTTAATTTGATCTAAAAAGCATAGAATGTTGTGTGAAATGCTCACCACGTCTCTATACATTTCAAATTAAATATCCTTAAATGTCCTGGACAACGATATACTGTTAGGTCGAGCATATAGCACATTTTCAAGGACAGTGTGTGTGTGTGCATGTGTGTGTGTGCATGCATGCATGTGGGAACACGTAGGCGCGTGTCAAACTCTGCGACTGGTTCATTAAATGGCGCACAGATCAATTCTTAATCTGCTTTGTATCTATCCCAACACATGCAGAAATACACACCCTAAATCTCCCTCAGACATGCATTCACACACACACACACACACACACACACACACACACACACACACACACACCCTCCTTCATCACGCCCAAGCCTTTTTGTCTTCCTCTTTGTCAAATTCAATTACTGACGACATCACTAAAGGAATCTCCACATGAACCAATTACTTCTCAAATCCCCCGTGTGTGTCTGTGAGATGATCTGCCTGTGTGTGTGTATGTGTGTGAACAACAATATGACATGTATGGAGGAGAAACAGGACGATGGCATGTATCGGCTTTTGGTTTATGTAGTAACAGCAGCCAACAGCAGTGGGCTTTACAGTCGATGCATGGATATGTGTGTCGGTCTACCGTCATGGCCCATGTTGTGTGTTCAGGTGTGTGTGAATTTGTCATGCTAAGCCTCGCCCAGCGTTGCAAGTAGTATGATAATTATTGTATCTGTACCATAGGTTTGCCCTCTATATGTTGTTCAATCTATAATGTCACAATTTCCGTTACATACCATAATTGGACCATTTTGTGACGCTCGTATTCGGAGTTTGTTTTAATCTACACTGTCGCATTTCAATACAATTCCTGTCATGGCAAAATGTGGGACAATGTCTCATGTGACCTCTGTCCAGCCAATCATGTTTGCTGTAGGCTCTGATGATGAACGTGGTTCGCAAGCAACGCTGGCCTTGCCTTTATAGTAACCACTGCTGCTGTGCCTGTTTAGCTTCTGCTCTCCCTTGTAGGTGGACGGACTGTGCGGTCAATGTGGCCAGTGGTCAATCTTGATTGACTAATGATATAAGTTAAGGACACACCTTCACGTATACAGGGCCGACCCTTCTTTGCTGCCATCCAGCCACAAAGCAGCCTTCTCATTCCTACCGTTGCTGGCAGATTTGAATTAGCTGTAGCTAGCTAGCCAATTACGTTAATGTTAGTTAAATTAGCTGGTGGAGAACACCAAAAGAGAGGCTAAGGCATCCCATAAAAGTAAAAAAACTCAGCATCCTCGCCAGTTCATGATGAATGTAGACGACATGTAAATAAAGAAAGTGTTTTTGTACTTCAGTGTTTGTATGAGTATTTGTACTATACAGTTATACAGCTACAGTTTGTCATGCTAACAGAGAAAAGGCTTTCAGAATGACTAACTGATGTGTTTTGCAAGCTATCTTGGGAGTGTAGATTTACCCAAAATAGAGCAGGACAGAGTCTTTAACATCACCTTAAACTGGCTTAGCTAACAGGCTAACCCTGGCTTAGCGACAGGTCAATTGTTTCTAGTCAGGGATGTAGGTGTTAAGCCGGTGGGATATTGCCTTGTGAAGCTTGTTTGCTTTTTTAAGTTACTCTCAAAATCTCTTTCAATCCACCTCTTTCTCTTCCCTCTCATCTCTCTCTTCTCGTGTCCTTTTTCGCTCCCCCTACTTCCCAGTTCTCACATTTTATCTCCTCTCCTCTCCTCATCGATCCAATCGTCATCTTCTCACCACTCCTCATCCCATCTTTCCCCCTCTCGCCCCCTTGCTTTGTCAGAGAAACGCTTGCGTGAGGTCAGGATATTGGTACTAATTTGTGTGTATGCGTGTGCTTGTCCCCTATCTGTCCCCTACTAGCTCTGACACCGCTGACCTACACATACTGCTGTGTCAACAACAGCGGCACATACGCACATCACAAATGACAGCATCTTGGAAGACCGTAACAAGATAGTTTACACTGACAGAGGATGAGCGACGAGGGAGGGAGGGAGGGCTGAAGATGAGGGGAAAGTTATTATCTATGTAGTACATCGCTGATGCTTTTGTCCTCGTCAGGGATAAATGTGCTAAACTGAACAACATGAGCTGCATCAGTGAAATCTACAGCAACGCACTGTAGCCAGTGACAGCCTCAGCCCGTCGGTTTATCCATACGTTCATTAGCAGGGAAGGGGAAAGCAGTGTGCAATTCCCCTTGCAAACATTTATCCACCATGAGTAATTAAACAAAGGGTTGGTTAATGAAATGTGATGTGGGAACTCTAATCTCTTTCACACTACTGCTTATAACTTGTAGCAGCTAACGCAGAGAAACATTTTACCCTCAAGAGTTTATCCTTCATTCTTATGTGTTTAAAGTGGAGCAGTTGCTCAACAAACTCGCAATAAAAAAGTAGAATGTGACAGTTGAAACAATTGTGAAGGAAGTTGCAGTCATTCCTTGATCCATGAATCCATTTTCTCTGCCGCTTTAATGCTTTTTTTTTTATTATTGCAGGGCGCCTGGAACCTATAACAGAAATGTAAAAAACTGCTACAGAGGCAAGTTTCTTTGAATTCCTGGTGTGGTCACTCCGACAGTATCATGTTGCTCTTGTGTGACATACCTTCTAATTTTGAATGGCTGCAGTTCAATTGCAGTTCAATGCATATGAGAGGAGCAAAGGAAGAAGTCAGCTGATATTGTTTTAGAAAAGTCCACATAGGGAGGAGGTCAAGCATCAGTCGATGTTTTTAACCATGTGTTATATTGTAACCACGATGATGAAGCCCCCTTAACCATATCAAACACGTTATTCCAACCCAAATCCTGATGGCTCCCTTGACCTAATCAAGTTGTTTTGTGCCTCGACCAAACCAAACCTTAATCATGGTTTTGTCACATAATGGATCAGATTTACTGTATTTTAAAACAGTGATTTATAACGGTTTTGGAAATAAAATGATGTTGACCTGCCTACAGGGCCGTCAGATCAGACAATGCTTCTATCGTTCCTGACGGCAAGGACAGAAGACTTCTTTTACATAAGTTGCAGGACTTGGCGGTGTTTTCTGTCTCTGCATTGTAGTACCTTTTGTTAATTTATCATTTTCAATCCCTCTTTTCTTTTGTTCTGTTTTTCTCTCCGTGCAGTGAATCACTTTTGTGTGTAAAATGTGATATAAATAAACTTCCTAGAAGGCATAGACAAAGGAAGTATTGTACTGTTAAGAACAGAGGACTTGTTGCTCAAAATCTAGTCGGCCTGAGTCACTGCATGAACCATTTTACTCAAATTGTAGTCAGAAAAAAACAATCAGATGACAGAGTTGTGTTTATCATGAACTAATGAAACAGCAAAAGCATGTAAATAGAGGACACTAGGCACTATCTCCACTTTTAATCGTGCACTCTGCATCTAACTGGACCTCTTAGTATGAGTGCCAGTATACATGTAAGATTGGGACCTGAAGCGAATGAGTCAGATTTTGTATAAAGCCTGTGAGGAAGTGCAGCCTTCGAGCCTCAGCTCAGGGAACGATAGACTGTGTGTGTGTGTGTGTGTGTGTGTGTGTGTGTGTGTGTGTGTGTGTGTGTGTGAGTGCACTGCGCTCTCTGGATTGTACTTTACAGCTGTCATCTTGACTCACTGACAGCTACAGCTACCTGGAGCTGTACCCCATGGGTGCCATTGCCAAACAGCTGTCTGTGTTAAAGCTCCTTCTATGTGTTTATGTGTGTTTTTGTGTGTGTGTGTGTGTGTTTGTGTGTGTGTGTGTGTGAGGAGATGCGAGAGAGGGAATATCTGTCGGATCAGATGTCAACAAACAACGACAGTTTGCAAACACACACACACTCTTTTTGCCGCACAAACAAACACAATCAGCACAAAGAAGGGCTTAAGGTCGCTAAACAGCTTATCCATACACAGTGAGTGAGTATAAATTGCCTGCTCTGTGCTGAGTTATTATAGCAATGCCAAATATAGTATCAGTGTGCTGGCCTAAAATGTTTCCAATTGTTTGATTGCTTTGCCCATCGGACATTTTGTGCACATCATAATTAAAATATCAGCAGCCGGGGGCAGACAAGAAAACGTGGCTTCATTTGACGGATGCTTCTATCCAAGGCGTTCGACTGAAAGCTCAGGTTCACTTCACCGGGATACAACGGCAGTTCCCCGTGAATTCTTGTAATGTATGTGTCCACATCTGCATCTGAATCACCTGGTTTGCTTGGGTAGCAAAGAAGTACCGGTATAATTCACCCACTGATTACCGTGGCTGTTCTTTATGGGGCATTAAGACTGAACATGAAGTGGAATTTAGAGGGGGTCTGACCGCCCACAAAATCAATGGAAAAGCGAGGGTTTGATCGAGGAGGTGCGACTTGAGGCACAGACACATGAAGTGAACATGTTTCAGCTTGACTGAAAATGTAAGACTTATCCCAAAGACGTATGACTTCACTTTGCCAAATGTACAGGGAAGAGAGTCCGAGGTAAAGGAACAGAAACGAGTGGAGATCCTCGTATTGCAATTGGTCTGACTTTGTAACACAAACAGACACATACTCACAGAGCGCTAACATTACATCTATCTGAATGAGTTCCTTCCATTTTCGCTGTGTTGTTATTGATCGTCCTTAAACAGCACCACTCCTGTTGGCTTGTACCAGGAAATTGGCTTCATATTGAAACTGTCACAGCAAGCGTGCGTTCCATTTTGGACCCTGAGGCACGTAGGAAACGTAGCACGGAAGGAATCAATCTTCATTCTCTGGCATAGCCTTGTTTCTGTAAAGGTTTTTTTTTTTTTTAAAGCTCTTTTTATTAATACAGTACAGTAATTCTGTTAGTTTTGGCGGCTTTGCACTTGAGACTGTCCTTCCACTAGGTTCAAGTGTGAATGATCACCCGTCCTGCCAACGTTATTGAGAAGGAAACTGGATCCCTGCCAGCTCCATGGCAGCCCTGACCTCCTCGGAGAGACAATTAAGTGAAAATTAGGGTAAAAAAAGAAAGGAAGTATTGACACGTATCACGGTTTAGAAATTGAGGTTTCGTGCAGACAACAGATTAAACCTTGGTGCCATTAAAAAAAATTGTATCAATTATGAAAACTTGTATCCCGTGTGCCAGTATTTCTGCATTAAATTGAGGATTTTTACTGCATAAACTTGACAAAGGTATAACCAGCAAGTTTGATATGCACAAAAGTTCATGTGTTATTTCACAACATTCAAGGCAGTATTAGATAGTCACACTGGAACACATACCTGCCACTCTCAGAAAGCCATACAGGGAGTTAACACAGTGGTGTATTTTAGTATATTTCAGTGGATATGTGATGGATTGGCTAGCCGAACTTACAGCACATGCACTTGTGACAGTTTCAGGGGTAACGGTTTTATTGTGTTTTTTTTTATTTTATTACCTGGGGTGCCAGTCAGGGCTCAGCCTGACAATTTTTAAAACCAGATCCCTCTCAAGTAAACCACACAAAGGGTGCATAAATTCAAAACAAAATTCATACAACCTTAGAACAAAGGTGAACAAACCAAAAAACACCACTTTCTTTTTCTTTTAACACTGTATTTCCCACAACAAGGAAAACAACAAACAATGTCCGCTTCTCCAGTCAGTTCAGTTCAGTTTAGTTCAATTACCAAAAAAAAAAACCCCAACACAAAACAACTGGCTTTTCTTTCAGTTTATACCCAGCGAAAAAAAATAGTTATTCTTCTTTCAACCAAAAAAAACCTTTTTTATTCCATGGGCTAGGCCAACCCAAAAAGAAAAAAAAACATTATCCTCCACAGATTAGGTCTTACTAGCCTGTAACCTGGGACTCCTCCTCCGACATGGGGAAACGACAGCGTCCTTAATCCCGTGCTCCAGCCAATGGTAGTTTTAGCCCGCTACGGCAGGCGATCACGGTCGAAAGTCAAGGGAATAACTACCTGATACTTTTGCCCTGCTCTGCCGCAGTTTGCGGTCTAAAAACTCCGAACTGTATTTGCATTTGAATGTACTCTCCTGTTTTCCGTGCCGATCCGTCCATCCGAGAAATGCCGGTAGCGCGCAGCCATGTTGGTTTTTTACGTCACATTTAATGGACGGTCGCGTACCTGTCTCAAGGCAACCGGTGACGTCAGATGAGGGAGGCGGTTTTCCAAAAAGCTCATCTCCCTCAGCTCGTTACACACTAACACATAATTGATGAACGCAAAAGACGTGTTCCAATTTTATCTTTACTTTTTATGCTTTCAGTTTGAGAATTTCAATTAAATATCCAGCATTTTTAAATTTCACTTTTTAATATACTTGCTTTGTTTCATTTTTTTTCTTTTTCAATTGACTTTTTTCTTTTCTAGTTGAATTATGCCTATTTTTTCTTCATAGTATGACAAAATAATTATCTATTAATTGCATCTCTTTTAATATTTTTTTCCCCAGACAGAGTCTTAACCTGGAAGTGTGAATTTCTGAACGGCGACTTCTGACTGAATTTACGACTGCAGTGGCGGCTCGACATAAAACTCAGCAATGCATAGGCAGAGAAGACCGCTAACAAGTAAACATGGATGTCAACCATGCAGGTTTTAAATAAGAATAAATTGAAGGAAATGCATCCAACATATTTGTTTGGCCTCAAGGATACACACAGTGTGCTTTGGTGAGTAGTACTGAATGTAAACAGAAATTTTGTTTACAACCAAACTCCACAGGGCACATTTAATCAGCTGAACGTGACGGGCTTCATGCATATTTCTAATGTCCTCTCAGCTTCCACACATTCTGAAAGATGTTGTGGTAGCAGGTTGCAACAACCTTTTCCCAAACGTATTGATTTAGTTCAGTGCCAGTGAACTATAGAGTTTTTACAATGACCACAACAGTTTCATTGTTTAGCCAGCATCTGTTCATGCCAGTTTCTGAATTCTTCTTTACTAAAACACTGAATCAAATGTGAATAACCTTGGTTCTCTCTTTCAGCTCAAAAAAAAGTACCAAATGTGTTTTTTGTGTTGTGGCTGAATAAGTGTTAAGTTCCCCACCTATGAGCCATTTTCTCATTCATTAAAAGAGAAAGTGAGATTAAAAGCCTGCACACTGTGATAAGTGTCTCATTATGTTCTGGTGCACAAAGTGAATTAGAGAAACAACACAAATCCTCCAAGATTTTAGATTACAATGATGATTCAAGATGGATTCCTTGCCAAGTAAAATACCCCCAGTTCACCTCCTCATGTAATTGTGATTTCCTTCCTGTTCTTTAAACGTTGTTTCACTTTGTCAAGCTCTCGAGGAGAGATTTCTTAATCCATATTTCACATCCTTGGCAGACCATGACTTAAGACATTTTGTGAGTCGCCTGGGCCCATTTTTCACTTTGGCACATGTTCAATCATGAAGCAAAACATCAACTGGCGTATCAATTACAACTTCACCGTCTTAAGCCCAAACCGCACTGCAGGCAACATCACAGAGCAAAAACAATCATCTTAAATTGAAAAGCGAGATATGTCTCTGAGTTAAAAACCTGATTTCTAAAATAAAAGGCACACCTGTGGAGTTATTACTAAATGTGACTTCAGGTCTTTATCTTGGTTTGACAAAGAGCACGTGTCTGGTTGGAAATTATGATTCCTATTCATGTCATTTCTGTGTTTATACACATACCTTGACAACGTCCACGTCCGTGGAGCTGCAGGTCACCGAGTCGTCCACCTCCCTCACCTGTCCGTCGGTCTCCACGGTAACCAGCTTGATGGGCACTGCGACACGTCGACCTGTAAGAATGGCTGTATTCACCACCTCTGTGTCCTACAGAGAGAAAGAAAGAGAAAGCTCCTTTTAAAATACATAAAAAAATATATTCCGGTTCCCACTCTTCCTGTTGGCACACTGCATTACAGTCAATTCTGAAATGATCTGAAAATATTCAAAAGTTTAAAAAGGTAAATGGAGCCACTGAGGGGCAGAGTTGCAGGTCAGCGCATTGTTTAAGTGGGGGAAGAAGAGGCAAACTGTAAAGTGCTTTTTCCATTAAGGTAGAAAAGCTCTATATTTATTACAATTAAGTTTAAATAAGTTTGTAATAATTTACAGTACACGTTTTGATTGAAGATTGTGACTGAAGATTGTGAAAGATTGAGACGGGAATAAAGTAACAGAGACCAGGGGAGAGTTTTAAAAAAAGTGAAAGGAAAAATAAGAAGAGGTGATTATAAACCTCACAATTAATGTAATCAGCATGATTTGATTAGATCCCTCCAACAAAAATAGCACAAACAAACCACACACACACCTCAGAGCGCTGTGTGCCCGCGTCAATCTTGATTATTTGGCATTGAGTTTCCAAGGGGGCATTTATTACCGCCGACGCACACACACAAGCGTGATTACAGGGTATTTCGCTGGGACTGACGGTTCTGGACGGGACGTGTGTTTGTGTGTGTGTCTCTGCAGTTTGACTCTCGTGGAAATCAGCTGAGCACACAGGATGCCAACAGAGGAGATGAAGAAGAAATACATAACGGTGCTTCATTGCGCATAGTTCACTGTGCGTCTCTAGAGACTGTTTGCTTTGAGATTATTGTGTGCACCTCAGATTAAGTCATATTTGTGTGCGCTCTTTTAAAAAAGTTAGGTAAGAAAGTTAGGATTTTTTTGCTGGCCCTAACTTTTGTAGTTTTAAGGCTTAAGGTTAGAATGAGGGTTAGGTTAATCAAGGTATAAGTGTTAGGTTTAAGCATGTAGGTTTAGGGGCTGGAGAGTGCATTACATCAGCAAGGACCTTACAAATACAGAGCACTTTTCAATACAGAAGTCAGATCCATTCAAAGTCCTTTTAAAGTTCCAGTAAAAAATTGTAAAAGTACAAATAAAAGTTCTATAATCTCAGCTCAATTAGTTTGCTTTGAAACTCCCCAAAACAAAGCCCACAGAGCAGTGTGTATATAATGGTCTACTCTTAGGAGCTGTTTTCTCACAATAAATGATCTACTTAATTCGGGAAAAAACAACATTTGTCATTCCGTGATAATAACATGAATAATTTAAATGATAAATAATAAAATTGCACTGGTTATCACAGGAAAAATGAGAAAAGAAAATGTTCGACCCATGACCACAGAATGAGTTCTTTGATGGATCTAATATAAAATCTCAATCTGTAAAAAAAACTAATTTGTTTATGGAGCAGATATATGTAGTCGAGTAAAACCTATTTTTTCCTCTGCAATGCAAATTGGAGTAAAAATAAGTAGAAACAATTGTTAAGTATAATTGCCCCTAAATTTAAGTGTGCTTAAGTACTGTACTGGTCTTGAGGAAATGTATTTTCCACTAGTTTCAACCAGAAAACAGAAAAAAAACATGATACAATAACAGTCATGGTGACAGAGCTGTGGTGCGAAATGCTATTATTCCAATCTGGAGCAACTATATATATATATATATATATATATATATACATTTATACACACAAGACATTTTCAGACACAATTACTCACATAAAGCTTATATACAATAATACGAACAGGAGGAAGACTGACAAACAAACACAAAAACACAACAATATGCAAATAAAATGCATAAAAATAGCATATCATGGAAGGGATACATTGACAAATAACACAAAAATACACCTAACGAGATGCTGATGCACATCCACGCACACCTGACACACATACTCAAGGGTTTAAGCGCATGTGACTGGTGAAAAGTTGCTCGATGCCCTATCCCTCTCTGCCACACACCGCTATGTGACCTTTACTTAATGATCTCTCTCTCTTGCTCTCTCTCTCACACATTGACACACACACACACACACACACACACACACACACACAAAGGCACTTTCTTAATCTGTAATTCTCTTAGTTTTTGCTCCCTCCCTCTTACGCTCTGCTCAGTCTTGCCTGAAATCAGAAATAGATACTTTAGATATATAACACCGCTGAAGACAGTTATGCAGGTTGAAGGTGAGGAACAGGTGAAGAGGAGGAGGTGGAGGGGAAGTAGAGACAAACAGGATTAAAAGCATGGAAAAGATGAAAGAGGGAGCACAGGAGGGGGATATGAAGGGCACAAGGAAAGTAGATTTAAATTAACGAGGAGATTTTTCTTCCGCCTTAAGGGGTGGAGAGCAGATGGAGGGATAAAAAATCAAAGAGGAGGAAGAGGACAAAAGATAACGTGTTTATTTGTCTATATGTTTGTGTCAATATGTGGTCTATATGTGTATGTTAAAATGCATGTGTGTCTGAGTATATCCCGGGGCAGGAGTGTCTTGGAAGCTATAGCTCAGATAACATCATGTTTACATCTCTGCTGTCTGCACCAGAGGGCAAAAGAAATGACAACAACAAGGGGGAGACACAAAAAAAGGGTTATTGGATATCTCTGTATTATTCTATTGCGGTCTCCTGCAAAACCCTTCGAAAGGCTCGAAATAAAAACTGAATTGAATTTTAACTTGCAAAAATTGGCGATTATATCAGATTATCTTACTCTGTGTATCGAGTTAGAGTTTCTGTTTATGTGAATCAAGGGTCCACAGGCAAAGAGAGTTGTATGTTGGAAGGTATCCAGTACGTTGGCTGACATGGCTCAAAGCACTGAATTCAACAAAAGTATAAACATGCACACGACACAAGCAAATGAAGACTCTGTCCTCACAAGGAAACAGAATTAAAGGAGTCTTAAGACAATAAAAGTTTCCATTGGTAACCGAAGTCAGTATCTCTCAAAATACCACAATCATCCAATCACAATGCTGAAACAGAGATAAACATCTTTCACATATTCTATATCACCTGTGACAAGAGTCCAACCTTACCAAATACAATATCCTGGTGTGCTAATCTATTTTTACTGTAACCCTAAAACTCCCGTTATCTTGTATCTGTGTCAGAAAAATGACCATATTATTAGAAAATGACAGCAGCTTGTAAGGACTCCTATTTACATTTGTAGTTCAGTGGCGACCTCTAGTGGCTGTAGTAAGTATTACAGCTGCAAAGGAGGAAGTGAGGTAAAGTAGGATAAAGAGTGAAAAATCTGTAAAGGGGCGGAGGTTAAGGACAGTCAGGTTAAGTTCATAGGACAACTCTTCATGTCAAGTGTGAAACCAGAAGTCAACGGTGAGTCCTTTCAACTTACTAACTTAGTGCAGATACATAACTTACAAAAGATACACTTTATTTAGTTAACATAGGTTTGTTTGTAACGGACGTTACAGAAGTAATGTAGTGATTTTAACCCAAACCACAATGTTTTCCTAAACCTAACCAAACTGCAACCATACAACGAAAGTCCAGTATGTGTCACTGTTAGGCTGCAACAATAATAAAATTGTCTTGGGAACGGTGATATCGGTGGTTTTGGGAACTGCTGATAATCAACCTATTCAGTCGTATGAGGATGTGTTGGTGTTGTGCACGACTTTCAGTGTGTGCACTGTAGATATGTTTTGTACTTAATGGACTTAAATAGCAGAAGTAAGATTACTGCTTGGAAAATTGAGTAGATTGGATAGATTTAAGGAAATGGACAGCCAAAAGTGAGTCCAGGATTATGATTTGTTATAACAGCAATATCAACATTAACAAAATGCAAATGTAATCATTATCATAACTAAATCTGACACATCGCTGGTTTTATTGTAGTTCTGTGTGTGTTTTTTTTTGTCGTCCAAGTGCTCTTCAGGAGGAAAAAAACATTCATACGCCGACAGAAGAGCCACCAGTAGTCACACTTTGACATGTAGACTCAAAGAGCCAGGGATCTGACCAGTTCTGTCTGCTGTGACACAATTGAAACATACATTGGCTATCTTTTTGCATGGGTCAACTGGCATCAGCTGACCTGGGTACCTAACCTACCCTCCAAGCTGGGTTGAACATGAGTTAGCAGTCAGCCGCCTTTGGAGAACAAGCATTTCTAATTGGCATGGAGAGGTAATTGAATTATATTCGTGTTTAATCATAATTTAACTCCCTGAGGAGAGAGAGAGTGAAGGAGACAGAGAGGGGGTCCAAAAAGAGCAACCCAAGCAGCCACGGTACACCAAAGCACAGTATCGCATGTATTGAATCAGAACACCTGCCCGGCTTGTTCATTTTACAACAAGCAGCCTATCATCGCAAGTGCCTTATTAAACTTTATGTTAATAACAACTTCAGTTTACCAGCAAATGCAAAGGTGAATCACAGAGAGCAGAGAAAAACAGAGAAAAAGAGAAGAGACAGAAGGGAGCAGAGTGAAAAAAAGAGACAAAGCAGAGCAAAATTAGAAAAGTAGAGAGAAAGAAGAAAAAAAAAAACAGATAAAAACACAGCAGGATGAGGAATATTAGAGCGAGAGCAAAGGAGACAGTAAGAGAGACAGAGAGAGAAAAGGAGAGAATTTCATGCCTGTCCAAGGGAATTATTAAGTGGCTCGTCAACAACTGGCTCCCTACTGCCTTCAAAAGCTGCTCCATACTGCACTGAGATAAGCTCAGAGTGTATGTGTGTATGTCTGTGTCAACGCCTGTGTGTGTGTGTGTGTGTGTGTGTGTGTGTGTGTGTGTGTGTGTGTGTGTGTGTGTGTGTGTGTGAGAGAGAGAGGTCGTGTGTGGCAAGCATTGCTATGTATGAATGAATATGTCTTTGTGTGAGTTCATGTAGGTTCCCGCGCACACCTGTGTATGCTCGAGTGAGTCGGATGCTGGAAGAAAAAGGGAGCATTAGAAGGAAAAAATGTGTGTGTGTGTGTGTGTGTGTGTGTGTGTGTGTGTGTGTGTGTGTGTGTGTGTGTGTGTGCGTGCGCATCTGGTATGCATTGACAGACACGTTTGTGTGTGCATGTCGCAAGAAAAGAAATGGAGTTCAGGAAACGGCCTTTCTCTGCAGGGAAGCTTATCCATGCATGTATGTACGAGGGTGTGTGCCCTGCGAGGTGTGTGTGCGATTTGAAGTGAATCAACTAGAGCGAGACCACCCATCACACACATACACACACAAGCATACACATACACACACACGCACACACTGTTGTAAAAAGAGTTGACACAGTGAAAAAACTGGGGCTTTTTGCTCTTCTGTACAAATTCAATTCCAACTGTGACTTACAATAAGAGTATGTAAGCAGTTTCATTCTGTCTCTCCCTCCTTCTGTCTGTCTATCACTCCCTTTTCTCGTTTTCTCTGTCTCTGGCTCTCTCTTTCTTCTACACACATATGTGCTCACACACGCAGGAATCTCCTCCAGTCAAAATGGAAGTACGGCCATCTAGTCTTTGACTGTGTTTCTAGCAAATGCACACAGACATTAGGACACACACACACACACACACACACACACACACACACACACACACAATATTTATCTACCCTATCTCCTGTTCTGTCCATTTCTTAAATTGTCAAGTTTCTCATTTGGGGGGAAATTGCTTGGAACATATAAGAGTTTCCTTTTGCTCTTATTCTGACCTTTTCACCACAGTCTGATAATAAAAAGCACCGTGGCCTTGGGCTTAAAAAATATCCAGCTTCTTCTGGTACCTCTATTGAATGAATTAGTCAGCATTGTCATTTGCATGCGGAAACACACACACATACAGACACGCTCCGTTGAAACGAAGCCACCAAATCACCTAAAAATACATCACAGCCACTTAATTTATCAATATATCAACCAATTAGCTGAATGGGCAAATTGCAAATGGACTAAGTGGCTTTTTTTTAAACAGGAAGCTAACAAATAGCCGCCGGTAAAAGACAGTAAAAGCAATTTGATCCAGACCTTGCCCTTATGTTTGCATTTCTCTGTGTATGTGCAATTTACACATGCAGTGGAGGAACAACATTTAAGTCCTGTATTAAATGTGGAAACCTGTTGATCTCTTAACCAAGTAAAACCTTTGCTACAAAACTAAAAAACCTTCCCTTATGTCTTGACAGGAGAGCTATATACAAGTGGGCCACAGGTTAAGAAACAGTTTGCGGGAGAGCAGTCAAATTGGGTGGTTTATTGAGTGTTTGACCAGGGGCAAAGCAGTGGAATACTAAATAGATTGTTCAGTATGTACAGTATATGAGAGGGCAGGGCAGAATATAAAGAAACATACAGAAAGCAAGAGTGTGTGAGTGTGTGTATATGTGTTTGTGTGTGTGTGTCAGAGAGAGACAGCCACGCAAAGATACAGTACGTAACACATCTGTACTGAGAGGCAGAAGGTTAGAAAAAGAAAAAATGGCATGCATGCATGTGCATATGTTGTTTATTGCGTTATATATGACTCTAATAAAGCAATAAAGTCAGTGAAGGTGTGCATGTGTGCAAATCAGATGTTCAGCGTGGTAATGCTCCAATTCCTTTTTTTTACGGCTGGCTTAACACATTAATTGAGGTTGTTTCAAGCTGGCTTATCTTGCTGCTTTGACATAAACTTGGTCTACATTTACTGTAGACTATACCTGGAGCATACAATAACAACTGCATGCAAAAAAGCACATAAGAAGTATCAGACTAATGAGGCATTTTCAGTATAGAAACATTTATTTTGACTTTGTTTGTACAACACAGATATATTGACACAAATAACTGACTGGCCCTTGACTTTATTTTTACATATTTAATCATTTTATTTTCTCTTAAAAGCGATTTTTCTCTGTCTCACTCTGTTGCCACATCTGTCCAAACTGCATGTGTACAAAGTGTTTTCTGTGTGTGCTCACATGTGTGTGGGTGTGTGTGTGTGTGTCAGGGCTCAGCTGTGAAAGGAAAATTGGTCGAAGGCACTTAGCTGCGATTTACTGCAGACCCATTAAACGCATCAAGTGTATCACACTTTCTGTGTGTGTGTGTGTGTGCTTGCTTCTATGTTATGTGTTGTGTGGCTCTGGACAGTATTTTAGGTTTAAATGCCTTAATGTACTGCGCATGCTGACTGTAAGAAGTCCATGTACTCACATTTACACACAATCAAGTGCATTAGGAGAGTGACAGTTCCCACGCAGCTGTTTTGAATGCACATATTTTATGTAAACTGTGACAAAAACAAAAACCTGCAGTGGTACTGTCTGGGATAAAGTCAATGAATTTCCTTTTTGGTCCCCCAGATGAATGTCAATCAATCAAACGGTGCTTTATTTCAAACAACTTGCAGTGTTTCCCACGCATATGTTTTAATTGGCGGGTCTGCCCAGGTATATTAACGGCCTGACAAGTAAGCTTGGCGTCTGAGAGAACGACGCCATCCTTGATCGATGGACAATCTGCCCTCGCTCTCCCGTCTTTCTCCACACGGGGCTCACCTGCTGTTATGACAACGGAATCGCAGGTGAAGAAATCTAAATGCGAGGTGTGTTTTATGGGCGGCTTTCTACAACGTAACATTGCTGGAAGAGAGCAACAGAGAGAAGAGGCAGCAGCCGGCAACACTATGTAATGTAGGCCTAGTCTGAAAGCGATTCTGAGGAAAGGTAGTTGAATTTTGAATCTCATTCTCAGGCTGTCGTCCCCCACGCTACAAGTACAAAGCCATTCGTAACTCATATTTTTGATCTGTTAAAGTTATGGTTAAAAAAGGACGCAAAACTATGTGGTTAAAGTTTGGGAAAGACCATCTTTGTGTGATGCATACAAATGACCAGTACTTTCGTGAATCTCTTGTAGACAGCGTAGACAATACTCCTATTCCACGTAAATAATTTTGAGACATATGAAAGAGAGCGAGTCATATCACATGCTTAACATTATTGGGTGTGTTCAACTGGCAGTACACTTGGAAAGTTTCACCACCAACAAAAAGAACTGGTGGTTTTGAAAAACAGGTGGTGCAGCACTTTTATACCGTTTGCCCCCATCCCTTACTAACTGAAGAGCAGTAACAGCTTTAAAGTTAAACAGCTAAACTTGGAAAATCGTTACTTTGTGATTTTCATCTCCATTATCTCACTATAGTATTCTCTTGGTACAGGAAATCAGCAGGAAATTAAGTTTGCCTAGTAGCCAGAGGCGAGTGATTTAGACAATGGAAAGAGTTTAAAAGAAGTTAAAGTTAAGAAAAGAGAACTGTAGCTATTCAGCTGGATTCAAAAGTGTCCAACCTTCCAACCTTTGGCCTAAGCATCGTTGAATCAGATATTACCTTTGGGGAAAAAAAACAACAACTTTAAGCATTTACTTACTTTGCTGACTGTTGTCAAGTGCCTACTACAAATTATTTGACGTTACGCATGCTAGTTCTGTTCCTCTACCATCTCTCTTCTTGGAGAGAGTCTTGAAGAGAAGTCCTGAAAACAGCTTGTTTTTTGCATTTGGTCTTGTTGAAGTAAATGAACTTCGACTTCAACAGATATTGTGATTCAGCAGAGCGGCCGGCCGCTGCCACAAAAGTCAATACTGTTTACTAAAATAATTAGAGACTGGCTTTCTAATGTGCAAACTGTTGTATCATCAATATCTCATCAATTCTTTACGTCCATGAACATGGACTAAGCCTGCATATGTGTATACCAGAATGTGGCTGTGTTTGAAAGAACAAATCACACATATAAACTGTATGCGTGTTGAAGTAAAAGTGGACCGTGTGTCTGATGCAGCAAATCTTACACACCTCTCTTCAAAAGAGCACCATACCAGTTGGTAAGACTGGATGTCAGTCAGCTGCAAAACCAAACACAAATTGTCATGCCATGGTAACTATGATTAAGTTTTTTTTCTTGACTTCATCTTAATTGTTTGACGAAGCCATACATTAGGCCCGATAACTTTCCATTTAAAACAATTAAAAAGGTGAGGCAGGGACCCAATCACCAGCATACATGTTGGCAATGTAGATCTGCAAAACGCATATATGCTGAAACTTTACATTTCTTAAGTTGCAACGTTGTGGTTTTTTTTAGTCAATTTTCTTTTTTTTATGTTTTGACAATGCTGTTCTTACGATCTGGTTAGGTTTAGTCATAAAACCCATTTTGTTCGAACAAACACAGCTGGAAATTGTTCCGTGGTCTCCTTTAAAACATCCAGTGTCACGTTTAAAATTTAAAAAATGTTGAAACGTGCCTGGATTGGCACCTTTCATGTCTGTAACTGCACCACCATCCCCTCCACCTCCCGATATGCTAGTCAGGTCACATGTAATGTGAACGTGATATGAGCTGTTTTTTAGAAATGTCAATGTGTTACGTAGCCTATGACACATATAAATGTAAATGTATCAGTGTTTGTGCCGCTGCCAACGTTTTATCCTGGCAACTTGGCTGCAGGCAGTGACTTCGAATAGCTCAGCTGAAGCCACATTAAGAAACTACATAAGAGGGTGTGCTTTCACATAATTTGTGGCGTGACAGTGATGTGTGGTGCAAAATTTTAAGAAAAACTTGTTTTGGTCTTAATGAGCATCTTAGGTAACAAAAATAAATAACAAACATTTGATTTCCTGTTGAATATATTAAATTCCGCTGCAGTGTAAACACAGCATGTTCAAAAAACCGACTGAGTGAGAGGAAGGTGGAGGAAAATGACAACGATGATGAAAAGAAGAAGAATGCGGCTTGAACATTGATAGGGAAGTGAGAGAGAGGAAGAAAGATCACAGAGTCAAGAGACGGGGAAAAAAGACAAAAGAGCACCTTACAAATATTGAAGAAGAGAGGGAATGACGGAGTAAAAGGAAAACAGGAAATGAGGGATCCGGAGGTCTAAATTCTGAAGAGGAGGAGGAGAAAAAGTGGGAGAGGTGGGAGGGAGAGAGACAGATGAGGGAGGTGACAGCTGGGCGAGCTGCCTAGACAAGATAGAGGTTTTGGACTGTGTGTGTGTCTGAGTATGTGTGTGTGTGATATGTCAGGGATAAATGGCTATTATCACTATGACAATGTTAATTACAGCCAGACTATTAGGCCCGAGGAGTGCCGGCTCATTTATTTGGCTGCAATACAGTTGTGTGTGGGTGTGTGCATGTTTGAGTGTGTGCCTAGGCCGTTTTTTTTTTCATATTTCTGAGTGTATATGTGTGTGTATTTGACTCTGTGTGTGTGTGTATGTGTGTGTGTTTGTGCGTGTGTGATCGCATCAAATCTATTTGTTAGACAGAGTAATTACTTCAGGCTTTGGCCAAACGCTGAAATGTTTCTTGTGATCTATAAGACTTCAGACTAATCATTACGAACTGAGCGCCAGCCAAATTTCCACTCTTTCATTGGGAGTTATTTTAAGACTTTTATAACCCGTGTGTCTCCCTATGGAATCAAAAGATTATTATTAATGGTGTGAAGGATTTTTTATTTTTTTTTGCCCCCCCAGATCTCCCTGGGAAATTATTCATTGAGTTTGTATGTTTTCATCACACGTTCACAAATTAGAGCTGGCATATATGCAGTGTAAGATAATGTAAAGGCTAATAAACAAGGTGTTATGTGTGGGATCACAGCAGGGCCTAAAAATGTTAAACTTGTGAAATCAAAGGAAGAAATAACCTCGCAGTTTGTATTTTTATGTAACCTGTTTTTGTGGTCTGCATAAATGCATTCATCTGTCTTGATTCAGGGTGAATGATGTCTCCGTCTCAGCCACTCCGCCCCCCTATCACTTGTTTCTGCACAGTGTGAGTTTTGTTTGTAGTTAGCACCTACATTACGTCTGACAAACTGCTACAGACCTGGGATTTGTATTTACAACAGTGGTGTTGCACTCAGAAACTGTAGGGGGCGCCAAGTCGCACAAAATGCCGATTTCTACATTATGTTGCTTTAAAGTTCAGTGTTAAGGAAGCAACAGAGTGCATGGATTTTGACATTACAGCTTAGTCTGACAACAGGTGACGTCTTTAAAGGTGCTTCTTAATTTGATGCCATTATCAATATATCTAATGTTTCTGTCTGACCAGTTAATAAAGTTAAAGGAATAGTTCAACATTTCTTGCCAAGAGTTAGATCAGAAAATGATAATCCCTCCTATATATGTGTGTTAAATTTGGAACTGAATAAACTAACCGAATATTTTCCATAATTGACTAAATTTTTTTAATAATGACAGGAAAATCTGAAGGCTGTCTATCATTAGAACACCGGAGGAGACCTACCCTAACGTTACTAATGTACACTTCACTGTCAATAACTACATGTAAACTACCTGCAGTAGACTCACCTTGCAATCTGAGCGCGATGGGGAGCTACGGACTGGAGTCTTCCCACTGAAGTGAGGGGTTGCCGTGACATTTAAACCGCTGGCTCAAATAGTGGCAGCAGCTGTTTTTGTAGTGCTGACAGTACTGTAGAAGTGACCACACGGGCGGTGTCTACCTTGATTTTTCCTTTACATCCCCTTATAAATTCATAGTCCGTAAGTGTTTTTCTGTGTATTAAATGTCATTGTAATTGAGTTGCTTTTTCAACTGCTTAAACTTACAATGCCATAAAAAAGGGTCATTCTCTAGACCATTAAACAAAAAAAAAAACACAATGATGGGTTAAAACAGATTATGAAGGAATTTTTATGCTCCTGTCCATTAAAATGAGGGACACTGAGAAAGTCTAAAGCAACCTCTGCTCCCAACACATCTAAGGCTCACCAATTAGCATGTGATAATTGGTTTGTTTAATCAGTACAAAAACAGAAATGCAAAAAATGTGTAGTTAAATGCCGACAGCAGCCAGGTGAAATGGCTTTGCAGAATCTTCATATTGTGAGTAAATGGACCACGGACACAACGGTCATTTAATTCAGCATTAATTTGTAAAAATGGTTATTCCTGAAGTCAACAAAGGTTTATAGAGAACTGATTAAAAATCAATTGGCTAATCAGCTTAGCTCTTGCGACACAAATCTGTTGATCATGGAGAAAATAAAAATAAACTCTATCAAATAACATATGGAGGTTTAGGTTGTTCTTAAAATCCTGTGACTTTGAAAGTAATCTGTCTTTTCCCTTAATTATTTTTCATTGTATTATTATTATCATTGTAGTGTGTGTAGACATATAATACACTCCCACATAACATTTCACTGAAACTGCCAACACTTTGGTGTATATGTCAGTGTCTATTGGGGATAATTGCATGAACTAGGCAAAGCACAATGTGTGTAGGAGTACAGGACTGATGAGAGCTGAGAGCTGAGAGCAGCAGCGGATGGGAGGGCGTTTTTTTTTGAAGGTGCTGTTGATCCTCGTGTGACTAATTCAACCACACACTGCCTGATGAAACATGTCCAATTGGTAACTTCAAGGTAATAAACACCCAGCTGGTGGGTGGACAACAGTGTGAGACTCTGATTGTATCAGGTTACATCCCAAGTGTGAATGTGTGCACTTGGGTGAATTTTCAGTCGGATGCTGTTTAAACAGAGCATTTATGCTGAGATAACCTCCCTCACAGCTACTGAAAACAACCATTGTTATCCATCCCTGTGCTTCAAAGTCACAGTAAATAACTTTAACTTCCATGACGCGACGCATTTCAGAGTGAAACAAAGTCGGCCCGTGTGTGAGAATATACTGTAGGTAGGTTTGAACCAAATCTTTTAGATTTGATTGGTAAAACTCAAGTGTAAGACTCGAGTCTGTTTGAAGGCGCGTGCATGAGACTGACATGACATGTCATACAGTTATGACTGTTGCCACCAAGTGTAATTCATAACTTCGTCTCTGTTATGAATACCTGATATTAACCAAGAGAACATAACCTGTCATGAACGAGTCACAGCAGGCCTAATTATCAAACTTAAACAAACTATTAAGCTTTATGTGCTAACAATACATTATGTTAACGAAAAACAGCATCTGAAAAACCAAGGTGCTTTTCTTGCCAGGTTTGGCTCCTGGCATGCCTGGAGCTCAGACAGCCAATAGGAGCAATAGCTTCATGGCTAATCATGCTAACTAGCTTATGATATGTTGAAGCAGGAAACATATCTATTGCCAATTTAAGCACCAGGTAAATCTCCCTAAATTACCCTGATACTTACACCCTGCTGTTGAACTGGCCATGTAAAATTTAATGACATCTTAATAAGTCAAATTGCAGGACTTTAGCTGAGGTCAAGAAAATTATTGACGCTATTGACGCTGTTAAAAAAAAGCATTTGACAGTGTAACACAAAGACATTTTACCTGTAGTCAAGGTCAGAAAAAAATATTCATGACACAATTATAATGGTCAACACATAAAGCCAAATACTTTCTTGAGTTTGATAATCATTCCTGCTTTTGACATTGATGATTGTGACGATTATTATTTTAAGGTTATGTTGTCTTGACTAATGTCAGGTTCTCATAAGACAACAAAGACATTGCTGTCGAGGCTAATTTCAAGTTTATCTGACATAGTTGACAGTCATACACAGACACATCAGAAAGACCCCTTCATGTTTATGACAGGTGTCATGTTAGTCTCATGCACACCCCTTCATTTAAAGAGTATTAGTTTAATTAGATTGAAGGGAAAAAAAGGATGCGTGACCTTGACACCATGATGTGGAGCTGTAGTGGGAACAGAAGATGTAGAAGTGTGTCAGTGATGTTGTAAAGATTGTCACTGACTCACTCCCTCTAATGTGTCAAGTGTATCCTAAACCTCCTCACCTCTGCAGCCAATGTTTTGCCGTCCCTCCCTGTCCCACCTCCCTGTCTGTCACATCACTAATTGCAGCTGCTAACGAGCCTTGGGGGGTAGCTGGAATCAATCACCCTGCTGCTGGGGCAATTAGCACACACCTAACCTACTTCCCTCCTGTCCCACTGCCAGCGTGGAAAAGCACAGGTTGACACTGAGGACAAACACTCCATCACATGCAAACGCAAAGCTTGTGTTCACATCACAAACACACCTATACGCACAGAGGTGCTAATGGGGCCAAAAGGATAAGTCTTCTTGGGGACAGTGTTTGGTTTTGCCCTTGGTAATTATGCACACAGCTAATTAGAGCAGCTAATTAGCTGGTGGTGGAGACTGGTGGTGTTTAAAGCCTTTTCTGAAACACCAATTATCAGGGAAAATGTAGGTGGAATAACTCTGGGTGTTTGGGAGCACCTAGAGTTTGTCTGCTTATTCTGAGTTACATGTTTTCTTGTATTTTTGTTTTATTTATTTTTGTATTTTGTTTTATGATTTGGTATACAAATGTTTATTTGTTGAGTTTTGATATTGAACTACCTTAAAGTAATGACATTAACATGGAATAGCAGTAAATTGTTAAATAAATAAAAAAATGTCTGGAACAAAGATGTTATTTACTTTTACCTTGCCAACATAATTACATTTAACATACATACATTGTATGTATTGAACACAAATGTATGATAATTTGTGATTTCCTTTTTTATTTACATTTTTGAAAAATTGATCATGTAAGTAAAAGCTATTTCATAAATGTCACATAACTTTTATTTAAATGTAATTCTCTTATATGTATGTATAAGTGCAATATGTGAGAATTTAAATCATTTTAATTTAAAATAAACTGAAAATAATCAACAGACAGACAGATTTGAAGTTATGATGTGTACTATGTTGTAGGGATATCTACTGAAGTTAGCATGCTAACCAGTTAGCCCCAGCCCGTGCTTCTGTGATAGCAGTGTAAGCCACACACAGTCCCCTGGTGCTCTGAGCGCCCAGTTTGGGCCGCTACATGAAAGGCTAACTGAGCTAACTAGCTAAAGGCAGGTACAGTTAACAGCAGTTAGCAGTTTCCCAGGTGATATGCCCTGTGTTTGGTTTGAGTGTGAATTAGACAGGTAGCCAATTCTTACATGTTGCACCTTTAAAGGTAGAATGAGTCTTTCATATCTACAGATCCACCAGGTCCTCTTCCAAACAATGTCTGGTTTGTGCATTTGGGCTACTGTACAAACATGGTGGTGCAACACAGCAAACCCTGGCTCAAGAGAGGGCGTATCATTTTTTTTACATTACTTGAAGGCCACCGTAGTTTCTCCTTCACGCTTCAAGAGAAGGGTGACGGATGGGGTAGTGAGTTGGTTGCAATCTGCAACCTCAACACTAGATGGCACTAAATCCTACATACCAGAACTTTAAGTATACAGTATATTCAAATGTAAATACATTAAAGAAAGACCGTATCTCCAAGTGGCTTTGATGTTTTAATTAACTTATTTGGATAACAGATCATGTCATAGTTAGAGATCCATTTTCCTTCAAGCACCGCTCACTGATGTTATGTGAAGTGTTGTTGCACAAAGACTTGAAAATGAATACATTAAAGAGTAATGCCTTTTATCATTTTGTATTATTAAGACTCCTTGACTGTAAACCCTGCATACATTACTTGGCTTTTTTGGTTTTTCGTCATCTAAAAAAACCTTTAGTTTGTAGTGTTGTGGCACTTAGGGCAAGTAGAAATGGATAAGAGCATCAGCTAAATGTCTGAAATACAAAATGTAAATGTAAAAAGCAGCTGACGTATGGCTTTCCTATTCACAAATTTATGGAAAAAAAACTGTAGGGAGAGAGAGAGATGGTGGGGAAAGGGAAAGAAAGACAGGAAAGGATGGATAGAGTCAGCGAGGGAAGGGAGGGATGGAGAGCGGGGGAGGGAAAGAAAGAGAAATTAAATGGAGGGAGGGAGGGGACTGTAAGAGGAGGGAGTAATTTGGCGAAGTCAAATTGAGAGAGGGAGAGACGAAGAGATAGAAGACGAGGGAGGAGGGATGAAGACATTTGGTAGATATGAAAGCTAACAGCCCTTCCAACCACAGACACACACACACACACACACACACACACACACACACACACACACACACACACACACACACACACACATACACATACACACACACACTCTTGCAAAGATCCCAGGGAGAATTGTACTTTCAATTTCCAGACCCCTAATTGCATTAGAACTGCCCTGCTCTCGTCTCCTCTCTCTCTCTATTTCCTCTGTGCTGCCCAGGACTTCCAAGGGACTATTACATGGTGCTCTGCACCTCCGCTGGGTCCTCCTCTTTCTCTCCATCGTTCACTCTCTGTAGTACTCTCACTCTCTCTCCCCTCTGCGCCCACTTCTACCATTTTAGCTTGTCTAATTTCCTCCCCCTCGTGCTCCCTCTTTCTATGCCCTCTCAATGTCTCCGTCCTTCTTTCGCTTTGTCTCCATTTTTCACCTTTTATCAATTAGTCAAACCCCTCCATCCTTATTGTCTATTCTCTTTCCTGCCCACGTCTATCAATGTTACGTCTTTCCCTTTTCTTCCTCTTCTTTTCCCGCCCCCTCGTCCTGCATATTTCAAACCAGTAATTTGTTTTCTCTCTCTGTAACCCCTATCAGTCTGTGTGTTGGTTTCTCACCCGCTTCTTGCATTTAAGGTTAATTTCATGTGTCTTCCCCCGGGTTGTTCATGACGGGGTGTTGTCTCTCGATGAACACACCCTCTTGCTTTAATAAGTTAATTAATTCGTGTGGCAGCAGTTGACCTACATCTTAAAATAATTAGGGTTTGTAGTAAGAGCGTCATCAGTGTAAACTCCAAGCTATCGCCCTGGTGGCAAGAGTCTCCTCTTCGTGTTCGATTACTGCTGATGTACACTTGAGCGCAGCTGCACCACAGCGCTGCCTTAGTGGTCCATGAGGACACTGTGGTTAGTCTAAGCAGCTACCGGGTGGGATTAAATGTGATTGAGCATGAAGGAGGCTCTTCTCAGTTTCTGATCTCATTCAAAAGTCAAATCTTGTCAGAAAATGAGAGCTCTTTGTCTCCCTACGTTTCTCCATTTGTCTCAGTTTATGTCCCCTCGCTCTCTGGTAGGAGTTCCCTAATTTTCATTCAGACGTCCTAAATTTCAGTGGGTTTTATGTGGGTTTCCATTCCCTCTGAAAACTACAGTGGGTGATTCTACTTTATGGTTTCTCACCCTCTCTAAAAATTAAACCAATTTTTTCTGTTGGATTAAAAACCCACCATGCATCCCTCTTTCCTGCGTGACTCATCGCTCACCTACACTGAATTAGGTGAGATCACAAATGCCCCTATGTGGGAAAAAAGTTGCCCTCTTGGATGTTCTTTGCTGGATAGAACATGATAGAGTTCCCTCTAAAGTGCCCTTTATGGGGTTAGTTCAGTGGGGGAAACTCAAGTCTGCTGGATAATTATTCTAAATGGTTACATGCAGTGGAATAAGTGGTTCCCTGTGTGTTTTTGTGAGTCACATTAAAATAAATTTAATCTTAACAAGGTTTTTGAGCTGTTTCCGTCATGATGTTGGGTTTTAGTTTACCAGGTTTTAGTTTCCAGTTTTATTTTGAAAGTTTGACCAGCTTTTTATTAAAACTCGCTTTTTGTTCCACCATTTGCCCGCCTGAAGTCTGCATTTGGGTCTTTTTTTTTTGCAACAACTCAACAGTTTCAAATAAATGCATTACCACTGTCTTTGTGCTGGTTACCCTTTACAAATTACATACTGTGTTTTAAAGTCATGCGTTTGCTCACTCCTTGCCATCACTGGTGTTTTCCTCACAAAGTTCTTTGAGAAGTTGGAAATTTAGTTTTCAGAAACATGTCTGTTCAGACATTATTGGCAACAAAGCAATAGGGACTGCATTGCTAAAGATACAGTGAGTTACAGGGGTTTGCTTGAAGCTGACTGGCATTTGCATTATATCAGGCGGATGTCTTGTGCAACTTGAAAATCTAAAGAGAAGCAAATGTGTCTTCCTCTTTATACACAATGCCAAAGGCATACTTGCCTTTATCTTGCTGGGTTTATTGACTTTTCATGCATCTGCGCCCTCTTTTTTTACATTTAGTTTGAAAGTAGGAGTGGTGCCCTCCTCTAGCCTTTACAGGCTTTGTCATTTCCCAACTTACCTCCAGACTTGTTTTTCTAGCTTTAAACATCTCACCCCCCTCCCCTCCCTCCCTCCCCCCCTCTTTTCTCCTCTTCTTGTTGACTGATTGGAGCGAGCTAGAGCCGCTTGGTATGGAAATGAACCTGGAGCCAAGGACACACAACTTCTCAGTGACCCAAATACATTACATACTCTCTCTCTCTCTCTCTCTCTCTCTCTCTCTCTCTCTCTCTCTCTCTCTCTCTCTCTCTCTCTCTCTCTCTCTCTCTCTCTCTCTCTCTCTCTCTCTCACACACACACACACACACACACACACACACACACACACACACACACACACACACACACACACACACGTAGAATATGTCAAATGTGTTGATTAATTGGGTGGTTGAAGAATGGTTACAAGCAAATACTGTAAATGTAGAGGACTAAGGAGGTATGGGTGCTTCTTTAGAAAGTAGAGAGACACAATAGTGAATAACACATCAGTATTAGAGGTTAATAGCCAGAATAACGGGGTTAAACTACTTGACGTATCTGAGGAAAAGCACCCCCCAACAAAGGTTAGGATTTTTCCTTGAATGAGTACTTTAAAAAATACAGAGAAAATATTGGTTTTCAAAATCACGATTCGATCATGACCTTGAGAATAAAACGTTTGAGAGTACGTTTTTTTTCGTCAAAACATAAATGCAGACAACTATGGCAAGCAAGCCTGAGTTAAAAAAGAGAGAACCTGGGAAATGTGTAAGATTGATTCCCCCACTGTCACGCTTAAATAATCAGTGTAAAGTAACAAGCACAGGTATTTAGACCACTGCCGACACACACACACACACACAAACAGAGAAAGAGAGCGCGCGCGCCAGAGAGAGAATAAGGGAATTGAGAAAACAAAAGCTCGAGACACAACGATAAAGAAACGGGGAGAAGGGGAGAAAGGGCTGTTTCTAATAAACACACAGACCATGAAAATGGTAAATCTATAATTGAAAACTCCTTGTGTGTATGTGTGTGTGTGTGTCTGCTTTCATCAACAGATTATTGACTATTCAGTTTCCTCTTCCCACTTACAGACTTCCTGCTAGAAAGAACCAATCAGAAGAGGCAAATTAAGGAGCCACTTAGCATAACTACGCTGCTACGCTGCTAAGAGGTCTGCACATGCACATGCACACACACACAAACACACAGCCCACTGAGAAGTGAAACTCACAGGCATCTTCAAGCAACAACAAGCATCCCAATTAATAATTAATTGCAAAGCAAAACCTTGGAGAGGTGACACTGCGGAGAAAGTAAGAGTAGAAGAAACAAATTGAATAAAGGGAACAGGATGGAGAAGGGAGGGGGAAGAGGTGAGTGAAAGGAGAACAGAGGGGAGTTATGAAAACTATGCAATTTAAAGACTGGAAAGACAGGAGGAAGATAAGGAGGGAAGAGTGGAAGTTTCTTTTACTCACTCCTATCCTCTTCTATACACAACAAATAGATAAATGTATGCAAATAGGAGCAAAGAAACAGAGCATTTTTGAAAAAGGGCACAGGTAGCGTTTCAACAACAATAACAGAAAGAAATCAGATGGGACATGCAGGTTGTCAAGAAACTCTCTACACTTTTATCCCTCAATCTGTCAATCAAAACTTCAATCAAAATTTGTTTATCTGGGTTATTGGCACAACAGTCTGTCATTGCTGCTAACGTGTGGAACACGCATTTTGATTAAATGTATGCAGATCATGTGTGGAGAAAATAATTTTACCGTCTCTGTCTCTCTCTCCTTCAGCCTCTCTGTGAGAGCTTGTGAAACAGCCTCATTGCAGGCAGAGGAGTGTAATGGCGCTTGCAGGGAACGTAGAACAACATTATTACTGACGCAATTTATCGGCTGCCAAAATATCTCTAAGAGCAGGGAAAGTATAGCAGGTCATTTTCTGACCTCCCTTTATATTCTGTTTTTTTTTTTTTTACCTTGGCTCAAATAGTGGGTTGTTTTGTCCCTCTTTCTCTGTCCATTAGTGACCATTATTTTCTCTGATGTCTTTACATTAGTACATCACAGTTATGGGCCTCCTGTTAACCAGGTAAAGTCAAAGATTTTATGCATTGAACTATCCAAAGAGCAAGACTTTTCATTTTAAGTAATTACCACAAACAAAAAACTGTGTCCTTTTGGGATGTTAGCGCTCGGCATAAACTGTGACGCTGTCCTTGGTGCTGAAACTTTGCCAGTCTCAACACTCGACATTTGTTTTGCTGCATTTTGCCTCACGGACGGATACAGCATTGTGATCTATGCTATGTGCCTTCTATGTACAGTCCATAATGTTCAAATTCATAATTTAAGTTAACTTTGATATGTTCTTGTGTTTATAGAAGACTATACTTCCAGCTCGAAATAGCGATGGGAATTGATACGATTTTATTTTATTTTATTCTATTAATTATTATGATGCGTTATAAGTCAATTTCTGTATTTGCTTCATTGATTCCTTAACAGTTTTTCTTTCTGGAAAGAAAGTAAGCCTACACAGATTTTTTAGCATTAACTATCGAGTCTAAATACAGTGTAGAGACAGGGTATAAAAAGGCATGCATGTGACTCAACGGTTTGTCTGTCATCATCTAAAATGAATGAAATGAGAGAATATTAGTCCATCATTCATTTTTATTTGGGATTTCCTGATCAAAGAAAACAAGTGCCCCCTGCCCAGTGAGCAAAAAGTGGTTTTAGATCACGTCTTTTAGACGCCATTTATGGACATCTAAGACATCTAAAAGACGTCCTCTGGGGAGCCAGAATGAAAGTCTTTTATACGTCTTTTCTGGACGTTGTATAGACGTTTATATGTCGTTTGTCGACTAATTCTGGCTGTCCGCAGACGTCCAGATCATAGCCAGTATGAACGTCTATTCTCAACTAATTCTGGATGTCAGTGGATGTCTAGATTATGGCCTGACTGGACGTCTTTTCTCAACGTCATTTATCGACTAATTCTGGCTGTCAATGGACGTCCAGATCATGGCCTGGCCCGACGGACGTGATATCAACCTGTTTTTGACGTCCACAGATGTTGCCTGCTCAGTGGGTGCCTGTGTGAAACTAATACTTGTATACTTTATGGTATTTACCCTCGGTAACAGATGTGCAGCATAATGCTGGAGTTTCCAATTAACAGACATTGCAACTAGCACTGCTGTCAAGGTTTTTCATGTAATGTCACCATGTTTTGGGGTTTTTCTCCATCTCTCCCATGCCTCATTCTTGTTGCAAGTTTCCAGTAGAATGGAAACATGAATACAACATCATTGAATGCAATGCACAACTGTCAGAAAAACATGAAGGCATTGATATAATGAACGATTCCAATGACCAGGACAATTTGGAACAGCATATGCAGCCGCTAAATTGCCTGTAGATGCTCATTTTAAGAGATCGCAGGCTAAATATATTTAATGTAGCTGGAGGCAGTGATGCGCTGTTTCAGGGCCATGTATTCATGTGCTAACTGACGACCACTTTGTAAGGCTCCATTAAAATATGCAACTAGCACAAATATCGTAACCTTTCACAACACTCAGCTGGGCTTCAACAATTGGGTTTTGTTGTATCCCATCGAGTGACATGCTGTCTGTAATCTGATGCTCTTTCAGACAGGCTGTTTGATATCTTCAGTAAATGGGAATACAATCTAATATTAAAATTCACACACAGCCCAATATGAATGCAGTTATAAGTGACAGTGAATTTGTCAGAGCTGTTTATTGTGTGAGGCAAACGTTAGTGGATTAACTGCTACTCTAAACTATGTTTGTTGTGTAGTTAATACGTTTTTAACCGCGGCTTGAAAATGAATCAAGTGAATCAAATTTGCAATACATATCTTTATATTGATGGTTGAGAGTTAAACTGAAATAGATCACATCGAATGTTCTGTGATTCTTTGGGGGGGGATTTCTGCTTGATGTTTTGCAGACATCAAGCGCTCAAAAAGGTGCTTGAACGTGGTATTGACTTAAAAATATAAGTACAAAAACTATGTATTTACAGCAGAGGAAAAATTAATAGCTTCAATCTAAGTTCCCCTCTCTGACGTCTCAATTTCTGTCAGTCTACCTCTGTTTTCTATCTCTTTCTCTCCTCCCCATCTCTTTCTCCCATCCTCACCTCCTCTCTCTCCTCTCTAAAAGATGAAACCAATTTTTCAGCCTCCGCAGGAGACAAATTACTCCTAATAATCCCTCGTTTCCTGAAGAGGGCCTCTTTCTTTCCCGCTCAGCCAAGAGACCAGGACCTTAATGGATATGCGGAATTAGGAGGAAAATGTTGGAGAGGGTTCGGTAATGACAGGCAGTGTTCTGGTTTACATTGTCCCCTTGTAAAGAGAGAGCTCACTGCATTACCACATCAGTGCTGTTGATAAGCCAACTTTTGATTTGGGAGATGGTAGATGATGTGCTGAGGTGGACTTGAATCACACAAACAGATCAGACAGAGAAATAATGTTTAAAAGCCAGTGCTGAGTGCTCCTGATGCAATTATGTGTGAGGCTTCATTTTTTAGGCTGTTTAAATATGTAACAGCCGTAAAGATCCAACATTTCATTACATGGCCGTACGGCACTTTTGTTCCAATCCTCAGATGTGGAATTGTTTAGGAAGGAGGATGCAGGACTTTGTGAAAGCTTTTACATCCAGCTCCCTTTGAAGATACTAGCTCATAATTTAATTCCTTCTCCTTCCTTCCCCAACAGACACGTTGGAGCTTTCATCTCAGTGAACTATCACACGGACCCCTCTCAGTGACAGACGCCTTAGACAACCAACCAACAATCAACACCTGGTCAGCAGTTCTGGTAAACAAATCATGAGGCCCAAATTACTTGTAATAGCAGCCATTTTGATGCTTTTAACCAAAGGAGACGGGCAAAAAAAGAGATGGAGGGAGAGAAAGTAGAAGTAGGTGTGTAGCTGTGTGTATACAAATATATGTGTGTGTGGGTGTGTGTGTGTGTTCAACAGAATACAGTTGGACAAATAGATGTCAGGCCTTTTTATCTGTCTTGAATGTTGGGAGAGAGATACTTCTAAAATAATGACCGTAACTCCTTTTTTCTTATGGTGATAAATTAGTGAATAAGATAAAACAGATGTTTCCTATGATTAAGTTTATACACTAGAACAGCAAATACAATTTTATAAGGAAAGTCACCAAGATAGAAAGTTGGCATTGTATAAGTACTGCATAAGTATGTACAATTCATGAGTATCATATCAACTTTTCTACGATAGGTTTCATATTTCATTCAGATCCTGTTGCCAAGTGAGAGGCCACTGTTTCAGACCACATCAACTGGGTAATGTTAGTGACCAGTTTGAACTTTTAGCAGCCATCTTTGAGTCAACAAAGCCAGGTATTAATACAATTGAAAATTCAAGTAAAAGAAATGTTAAGTTTTAACATATCCGTTTGATATGATACAAACAAATAACCAGATGAAATGTACAAATTTAGCATGTCTGTTGCAGAAATGTAAAATGCCAAAATTTATTTTGGCGATTGAGTTGAAGAATGAATCCTATTCATATTCCCTACCATACCGACTTGTGGCATTTCAGAAGGATTAACACATGAACATTGTGTCAAGCCCCTGGTCAAGGTGAGTGAAACATTGTTGGCTTGCTTAAATCTTGAAAAGTCAATGATAACATGAGGCAGTCAATATTTAAGCAAATCTATGATGTTCCCCAAAGATCAGCCAAAATTAATTTTAGTAGCCTATCCCACATCATGCAGAACAAACCAACACCTGTCTCTGATGGTAAGTCCAAAGTTTGTTTCTTTATCACCACAACCACAACATCACCCATCGTCTGTGGGATGCTGACAGACCACACTGCAAGCTCCAAGGACCAAAGATGGTCCCAAAGTGGATCCGATGCAGATGACATGCTAACAGTTATGATACAGTCAGTCTGGTTCTGATTGGAGTATAATACAGCTGACAAATGCAGTTGCTTCCATACATGGCAGTAGGAGACACTAAATGGCTAGATGAGTATGAAGATGGTGAATCATACTGTGTACCCTCCAGCACCATCATCAAAACACCAGATGAGGTAATATCTTTCGGAAGCATTAAGGACAAAATAATACGTGTTTTTTCAAGTCTGACATTTCTATCAAGTAAGTGGTGAATCAGACTGACAATAACATGTTTGTATAATAATATCACACTTCATCATGTATTGTTATTGTGATAAATTGTGACAGATAACAGACAGATTGAATTATTACAACAAAGCTCATTGTATATACCTACATATCTACATTCAGCTAATATCCATGAAAATTGTAACTGAAAAATACTTTAAAATCCGTATTTCTTCATAGAATACAGGGAAATGAGATGTAGCAGCACTCATTCCTGAGCTCCATTCACACTGCCCCCTTATAAAAGCCAGCAGAATCCCAACAGCACTGCTATTTGAAATGACGGTTTCAAGCTTGCTTTTTACCAGTGTGTGAAAGAGACAGGGTTTGCAAAAGCCCTGAACAAAATTGGGTTTTCTCACTAGGGCTTTGCTGTTTGAAGGAGGGCTATCAGGCCAGATTAGCTTTACCTCAGTGGTAATGGAACTGGGAGTATTTTGAAAAGCATCCTTCTCCCCACTTTTTAGCCTGAGGGTCTTGGTTGCTTTAACCAGAGCGGCGATGTCTGCTTTGGGATGTGTCTGTTTTGATCTGTGAATGTATCAAGTAATGGTGGTATTTTTTTCCTGATTAGACATGTCATGGATTTGAGCAGACTTTTTAAGCAATCTTTT
The DNA here is from genome assembly GCF_040436345.1 of Pagrus major. Lineage (NCBI taxonomy): Eukaryota > Metazoa > Chordata > Actinopteri > Spariformes > Sparidae > Pagrus > Pagrus major. Next base: position 21,945,488 of record NC_133219.1, read on the forward strand.
CCTTCCACATGACCCTGTCTAAGAAAAAGTAAGTACAAGTCTAAAGTCAGCATTCGTTTACTCTCTTTTCCAGACAGAGAGCCTAAAATTTAACTTAATGTTTCATATTTTACCTTAAAGGGAAATCTGGAAGGCAGCATGCAGCAAAATGTACAGAGTAAAATGCAAGTTATATTTAGCAAGTTATGTTGTAGCCATTTTCACTGAAAACAACTTTTTTATTTTTAAATCTATGGAATTGAAACTGCTGGATAAGCTAGCTAGTGAAAGAGAAAAGAAAGGATGTGAAAGAAAGTGTAAGAGAAATAATCAAAACATGTTTTACATTAAGGTTTGTTAAGAGTAATTTGATAACATTGCATCCTCATTTCCTCTCAAGTATGCAAATGTTTTATTTATACGTTTTATTGCTGTTATGTTCAATAAAATACTGAGTAGGAGGAAGAATTAGGGTTTCAGCTCTCTATGGGAAGCAGCCTTTAAGGCCTAAAGAGGCAAATGTGCTTGAGTCTCACCAGGAATGACACCCGCCAGCATGACATGTACACGGGGGAAGCTTTCGTGCACGAGTGGGTATGTGTGTTTGTTGTTTTTTTTAAATGGAGGATTGCAACGGCGAATGTGATTCTGTGCGTGTGCATTTGCATACTCACTGAGGGTCTTATTAGTGAATTTGCATGCATGTCCATAGGCGCTGTACCTGCGCTGTTGAGTGCCCGTATTTGTGAGGCTGCTTGTCATTTTGAAACCTGTGAGAGTGAGACCTGCTGTGTGTGTGTGACCAGGAGGCTTGTAGCAACAGGAGGGGGTAAACAAGCTGACCTTTACAGCTTTGATCAACCCGGAGCAAGGGGATGGGCTGAGGGTGTCAGCAGAAAGGTTAGGAGTAGGAAAACAGGAGTCTCTTCCTGTATAAGATATGTGTGGTGATGTGTATGGCAACATGTACGCTCACAGATATCTGCATCTGCATCTCATACCTCTGCCAGCGGGACGATTCCCTGTATGTCGGCGTTGCTGATGTAAAGGTGCGAGACTTTCTCTGTTTGCCTGGAAGTTGTCTGCATGCCAGCTGGGTACTCGACGTTCCAGTGCAGAGTCTGCGTCGGCACCAGGTTGATCACGTTGTCCACTTCAAATTCCAGCTGCATCACCTCATATGACAGGTTTTCCAATCTGCAGAAACAGAGAGAAAAAATCCTCAGGTTATGCAATCTTTCACACTCTCCATTGTAAAGATTGTTAGGTCTTAATTGCAAAAAGACCCCACTGACATACAGTACATGAAACGATGTGCAGCAGCAACAATATGTGGTGGAAGTCCTTTGGTAGGGACTTCAAACACTGATGACAACCCTGACTGGGAAAAATCTGAAGAAGACAATGGCACCGCACTAGCCACATTTCTATATTGACAAAAAATACCTGGGAAGTGCAGTGTAAAAAACACACAGTAGCAATGGCCATGATGACAAAAGAAGACCACTTTCAGGTGTCATTTCAGTCAATGCAACTTTTATGTCCACCTACTTATCATGGAACAATGCTCTGTCACAGATGAAAGTAGATTACCTCTAATGAAAGAGAAAGAAAGGTCAGGTTTGAAATGTAATGGCACAACCAATCCTTCCTACCTAAAAGTAGTAAAAAAAGAGGACAGACGACTGATTGGTGGTGGGTTGGTGTCACCATTTCAAAATGGCGGTTTGTAGTCTTCAACGTCATTGTAAACCACGTTCAAAACAGCCTTCAACAGACTCTTAGTGCTTTGGTGCCTTTGCCACAGACCCTGAAGCTGGAACAAGTATATTAACATCCACACTAAGCATCTCCTGCTACTTCTGAAAATGTGATTATGATGATAATAATGAGTGAAAGAGGATGGTAGTGAAGTTCTTGTTGATGGAAGCGATAATGATGAGTGCTTGTGCCTTGAGGACTGCAAAGAAGGTACAAAAGATGAATTCACACTATGTGTGCATATTTGTGTGTGTGTGTGTGTGTGTGTGTGTGTGTGTGTGTGTGTGTGTGTGTTCATGTTGAGGGAGGGAAATCATCCCATCCAAAAATAATGATACATTTTACAGCTTAATAGATAGAAACCGTTCTGTTTTAGGACATCTCCAAAATGCCTGAGGTAGTGTGTTTATGTGCCATTATCTCTGTCTGTTGGTGAGTGTGTCTAAGTGTTGTTATGTTTGGGCATCACCACAGACCAGTGGTTTTGCTCAATATGTTTTGGATGCAGGCTCGTATCTACTTTTCAATAATAAACAGAGACATTTAGCTTAGCTTAGCATGCAGATAAAAATTGGGGGAAACAGCTAGGCACGAGCGCGGAGGACACCATTATCTGTATCTGTTCAACCAGCTAAATTATCTGTGTCCATATCTGTACTGTGAATGGGCGGGGCTTAAATCTTTTTAAATCATTTTTTTTATAAACATGAACGAATAAACCTCACATTTCACTTTAATAGTCTTAAAAAGTACATCATCCGTACCAGCAACTAGTTTCAGTACTTGCTCACCCTTGGAAAGCTATCCTTGCTCTGTCCTCAGGTAAGAAATCTGCCTGACAGTATCTCTGAAGCTACTGTGTGTCTGTGATTCTGTGAGAGACATTATCAATCCTAAAATCATTAAAAGGATCCATCTGTCATATGATACGTTTGTAAAATCTCTAGATGTACCTTCAGATTCAGTTAAAATGTTCTACATGGAAAACTGAAAAAAACTGAAAAAAAGTACATCTTTTCATCATTTCTCTCTATTCTGATCCCAGAAATGTGTCTGTCATTTTGACATCTTGGATTTCTGCACATCGTGCTCTCACAACTTTGTAGACCATCATTACCTGCTTTGCCTCTCTACCTGTCAGACATGCTGATTCTATCCGCAGCTACTGAGAATCACATTCAGTGGTATCGTTTATCCCGACAGAAATTCTTTGCATCTCCGTCTCCGAGATCTGAGCCGACTATGTTGTAATTAGGGTGTTGCTAGTAGTGAGGATTGTGGTCAGAATTTATAAATGATTAAAAAGACTGAATAAAATGTCCACACTAAAAATGTTGTGTTTTGGGAGGACTAAGCCGTTGCACACAGAGCAAAATAAGCACAGCGGTTCTTAAATAAAAACACTATCTGAAAATGTGACAGCACATTTTCTGTGGTCAAGATAGCAGTGAAATATACTCACTTACAGTTCACAGTAAGTGCAACACAAAAGGTCTCCCGGGTGGGATTTTAGAGATAAACATTCAGGAAAAACCACAGCGACAAGACATGCGCTCTGAAAATAATTTTGATAAAGTTAAGCAACTAAAAAACCTCTCCGACCGTACGACTGCATTTGCTTGTCAGAAACACACTCTCTCTATCACCTCCACACACCCAGCAGCTGGTGGAGCATGAATTACAAAGAAAGAAGGTAAGCAGCTGTAAATTGATTTTTGAGCAATGTTTTATAGCTCCGTGTTACAGACACGAGCACACACACACACTCACACATACACACAGATATATAGGGGTTAGAGGTCGTGACAGAGCCAATTGCTGAGGGTCTGTGATATCTGGCGTGTCGGTGTGCGTGTGTGTGTGTTTGCGTCCAGGGGGATGGTGTGAGCGATGTGTTACACAGATAGATTAAGGAGAGAAAACTGATGGGTGTCAGCTCCCCTTGACCTCTTCCAGATCCCTCCATCATGCCTGATTTTCTTTCATCTGTCTGCCTCGTTCTGCCTCTTACCGAACCCAACCTGACATCATATTACGGTTATACCCTCTTAAACAGTGAGGTTCCTTTGCTTTGTTTTTTTTCTCGCTTCGGTCACATAAAAGGCTATCTTACAAATACAAAAATAGCAAAATATGTAAGAATCAACACACTTATTAAACTGTCATTTATCGAGCGTGGAATACAAAATAATACAGTACAATTACGACTACCAGCAACATGGTTTAAACATAATTCAGAACAGAGCTTGATTGATGTGTGATTATCATACAAGGACATAACATTCCTAAAATGCACAATCTTGTCCTTTATTTCATTTAATGCTGGTTGCTACTGTGCAGTGACAAGCTGCTCTTTTCTGTTGACGCATGTAGTCACAAAAAAAATTCCTTAATTAAGAAAGTCTGTAAAAAAATAACAACTTGAGCTCAACCAAAGCCTGAAGGTACAGTATATACTATAATTGGATGGAACTTGATCTAAGCCCAACGGATCCAACAAAGTTTCCTGTTTTGGGTTTCAGGACTCTACAGCATCATACTGTTGGTTCTCGGCTCAGTGAATACAAGTCTTTAGTCTGGTAATTATATTGTATATGCCCTGTTTTGCACTGTATGGGATGGATGGAAAACATTCTCATTTTAAGAACTTGGGAAGCTTATGTTGTGGAACAACTCAAGACAATCTGATGACTGCAAAGTTGGTGTCGTGAAGGTTTAAAAATACTGTGCAGGGTTAGGGTTAGCAATATATTCAGTAAATTTGGGTTTCAATAGTGTGACATACTTTGGCTAACATGAGGCATACATGTTTGTCTAATCTTTAGGCATTCATTCTTCAACCAACCCAAGTTGATGTATCAGTTTCACCTTGTAATGACGACTTGGATGTTGACTTGAACAAAAACTGGTAACTATGGTATAATATGATATGTGTAATGGTGAGTACCTCAATCTTTCGTTGTCAACCATCTTCTCACCTGTCGAGCCACATGTCTGCAATAGCGCTCAGTGTAAAGAAAAAAAAAAGCAGTCGCCTGACTTATTTCATTCAAAGGAACTTCCCTCTGGAGGTCGGGGTTCGTGTCCCGTTTGTGACCAAAAGTTAAGAGTGATTTATTTCTAATTTACGTAATTAAGTTAGTGAAGGTACATAAATGACCGATGTCACGTACGTAACATGACGTGAGTTACATGACTAACACTTAACCTAACGTATAACTAACCCCTTACCCTAACCAAGTAAGTTTTCTTTTGCCTAATCCTAACCCCACCACAATGCTAATAACATTACAAAAGTCATTATATGCCATACTATGCAAACTGTTTGTCAGCATGCTTTATTTTGTCTTCTAACCAATGTATGTTACGTATTGTTGCCAACTTGACAGCAGAGACTTTCCCGGGCAAAACTCACACGAGAGTGGCAGTGTCATGGTTTAAAGCTTATGGCCACTGACCAAGCTGCCGTATTTGATGACTTAGAAGTGAGAACGTGTTGGAAGGACACACTGGGTAGCACAGGAGCTTCCATGCAATGTCACAGAGCATCAAAGAGGCTTTTTCCATTTGAAATTTTTTAGTGAGTCCCACTATACCCCGTGTGTGTATCCATCAATACAACTTGTTGTTTAACCTCGAAGGACACAGTAGCAGTAGTCGTATTTCATATTTTCCAGGGAGAAACCCAAAACACAGCAGAGGTTTAGACACATACACACCGAGACACAATGCTCTGTCACTCTCGCTCTCTGTTCCTGTCTCTCTCACACTCACAGACACATGCACACAGGCGATGCACAAGCAACACACTCCTCTCTCTGTCTCTCTCCCTCTCACACATGTACAAAGAACCACTCAGAAAATGTTGAGTGTGTTTGGGTGCAGTGTAATCGCTGGAGCTGAAAAAGCAATGTGTCTGCAGTGACAGGTTCATTCAGGTGTTAGCTCCGTCCCGACCACAAGGCTCCAAAACAATATTGCACTGTCCTCTAGTGCATACGCGGACACACACATACACACACCAGAACATTGTTTCGCCGACATTCAAAACTAAACAAAACCACTGCAGAAGTTCATACTTTCCTGCCGTCAGAGTGTGTTTCCCTTCAGGCAATGATGACGTTCTGCTGTGATCCCTGTTTCTGACAGAGTGATGCAGGTTTACAGTGTCAGTCTGACTGGGTCAACGTGTGTCATCTGATCTGGTCTGACAACAAAGTGGTTTTGGGAAACAGGCCTTTCCGTCGTAGAAGGCTTGCATTTGCATGGCATTTAGACAATTAACTGACTGACTAATCTAGGAATTATGGAAGAAGAGAGACAAAACAGTGTTAAGTTAGCTGATTGGTAGGTCCAACTCCTGTCAGTGCCAATGTAGGAAGTACTGTACTCTTCATGTGCAGGGGTGGAAACTAAGACTTGGGATGCTGGAGTGGTGAATGGTTGCATGGGAATTTTAAGTTTAACATACCTATTTCACATACCGATTTTTGCAGGAGTCAGCCTATTTTTAACCCTTTCTCCTGCTGTGCTCCTTACTCAATTTCATATTGATTCAGTTTCTGTGTTGGATGTGTGTCGTGGAAACCCAACCCAGAGGCTAGGGTAAGCAAGCAGAAATTACTCTGCCCTGTGATACTTTGCCTGGCTTGTTACACTGTTTTGGAGTGAGTGGATTCAAATGTCTAGATCCACACTATGCAAACCCCCCCTTTAGACATCTGAATCTTATCGCATTCCTGTCTTGCTTCCACTCTGTAGGTTGTAGTCCTGGTCTTCCTGGCAATGATGTTGACTTTTGATCACTTTCTGCGTTCATGTCATTTTGTATTTATTTCACTGTGAGCTATGAATTAAGGACTAGTTAAAAGTCATTTTACTTTCGCATCCTTGTATTTCAACATGATCTCACTCCCAACTTGTCAAATAATAAGCAATAATGGACAATAATAGACTTTCAAAATAAAGCTTGCTGACAAACAGCTGACTTATTTTAACATACTACGACTTTTGGACTGTTACTGATATGAAACAGTTGCAGTTTGGTTAGGTTCAGGTACAAAAAGTACTTGGTCAGGTTTAGGAAAAGATCATACTTTGGGTTAAAACATACCTTAACCCTTACATTTGATGCATTGGGAGTGAGAACAGTGTATTTAATCTATTAATCTGAGGTGTAGGGTTATAGAGGTATGCTTCTAACTGCATTTTGACTGTATGTTGGTCTGCATATATCGGCCTAAATGTGAGCTTTGGTCAATCCATTGAAGCATCACCAAGGAAAAGGTAGTCGATGTGTAATTTTGCTTGTCATTGTGGTCTCGCAAGGCCATTGGTGAATTTACATGAGGAAGGTAGAGAAAAGTAGCTTTACCACAAAACATACATAAATTACAACAATCCATTACATAAAACTGTTTGCACACTTTCACAGGATTTCTCTGAAGGTGAACTTTTATTTCCTGACTCACCTGTGTTGCTAGATAAGTGATATAGATAGCTTGATACACAGCCAGAAAGACAGGCAGACAGACAGATACACATCTCCTTGATATCGAAGGTTTCTCTCTCTGTGGAGGCTGGCCTGGTTTAGCCTATAAACCCAGATAAAAAGATATACTTCTGGCAGCAGAGAGTGTCTTGCGAGACGTGCAAGCTGGACTCACTTCTTAGACTTGTGTGTAACTGCTTTGGCCCTTCTGGAGTCTCAGAGCTGATTAGGGGAGATGATTGACTATTTTTTCTCTGTTTATCTATTTAGCCATCAATTAAACGATTTAGTTTTCAGGCTGGGTCAAAAGAGATTAAAGAAAAAAAATTCTTTGCAAGTTTACTGATTCTGTTCTCACGTTTCTGTTTTAATGTCTCTGTACCTTTGTATTTTTTTTTCTCTTTATTATATGGCTCTATGGAAGGCAGCGTCACCAGTCAGTCCACCAGTTTGATCCCGACTGCAATAGCTCAACAAAAAAAATGTATGGATTTGCCTGAAGGTTTGTGCAGATATTCACTGTCCCCAGAGGATGAAACCCTACTGACTCTTGTGATACCCTAACTTCCCCCTTACCAGCATCCCCCATCAGGTCAACATTTGTGGTTTTGAGTGAAATTTTGTCAACTATTGGACGGGATGGCATTAAATTTGGTGCAGACGTTCATGTCACCCACAAAATTAATTCTTGTAATGTCCGTAACACGTTTTAATCTTCCACCATAATCAGGTCAAATGTTTAATTTCTTAAACGCCAAACTTACCTAAACATTAGAATGTGAACACGCTAAACTAGATGGTGAACACATTATCATCTTCGTAAGCATGCTAACGTGCTGATGTTAGCATTCAGCTCAAAGCACTGCTGTGTCAGTACAGCCTCACAGAGCTGCTAGCATGGCTGTATAGTCTTAAGGGCTCTCCACACCAAGAACCATAACAACAACCGCAGCTATAAATATATTGTATTAAATATTGTTCTAACTCCAGTGGATGGTGGAGTACAAACAACAACTATAACTACAACAGCGGGGAACATTATCTTTGAGAACACAGACAGCCAAACAAAATCCATCTGAAACTACTGGCCAATTACTTAGTTTGCTTTTGAAGACCTTCTCCAAGAAAATAATGTTGCATAAGTGAAACTTTTAATAATGGTTTCTAACTTTTGTCTACTCTGGCAACTTAGTCTTGGATAGTCTTGGAACTTATTAAATGTTAATATAACATAATATTAGGCTGGAAATACACATAAAAAAACTTAATTTTACCTGAGACATACAAGAGCCTTTGGCGCTGATGGGTCTCTAAAGTTTGTTTTGTTTCCTTTTTAACGATTTCCAGGACAACTGATGATGACTCACAAAGTATGAATAAAAATTTGTCTTCAAAAAACAACTCTTGTAACAAAGTTGTTGGATTCTCCTAACCCCTTTTCTATTCTCGTTCAGCTACACACACACACACACATAAAAGTAAAAGAATGCTGTTAAACTCTCAAAACTAAGAAACAACACGAAACAAATGTATATAAAGAAACACTTAATAGAATGAAAGATGTTCTATATGTTGCTGTCTCTGTAGAAATATCTGTGGGTGTGTGTCCTTGTGCTGTGCCCCTGGGTCACTGCACCAAGTCTCTTCCTTTCTCTGTCCATGTAACAAATTACTGCCCCACACACATGCACACACACACGCACACTGAGAAACCTCCAATGGCCCTGCTGTAGAAGTGGATACACAGTCAAGGACCTGTTCATCTCTCTGTCACGGAGACACACACAGTATTTCACTGTTACGTACACACACACACGCTCACGTCATTGTTTGAGTGATGAAGTCAGGTCTGGCAGTTAACTGGGCTCATTGCTGCACCCAATATATGCCATATACACACATTAAATTATTAGCAGAGCATCTGATCTGAAACTAATTAGATTTAGTTTCTCAAGAGAGAGAGACATTTGGCTCATGTGTTCCACTTTGGAGGTTGATTTTGAGTGTTGCAATATTAATCAGTTTTAAATAAATGTGAGCTGTGATCATGACATTTATTAAGAAATCCACTTTTTCCCCAAAAACTTTTATTGTCGTGTGAGGAGTTAAGCTCCCTGTAGCTCCCTATAATCAAACCCTGTGGCTGACCCCTTGCTGGTTTGTCCTCCTGAAGAGAAGCAGGTGGTAGCAAAAGAAAAATCTTTCCCTTTAAGTCACCCTCAAAGTTGCAAAAAACACACGTACGATCTATAAACACACACACACACACACACACACACACACACATTCACACTGTGTAGCAAATGCAGGGAGGACAGGTTGTCTTATCAAAGTCTACTGTAGGAAAGTGGTGGTCTCAGGGGAAATTCAAAGGACAATAGAGAACAAACACACATGCGCACACACACACACACACACACACACACACACACACACACACACACACACACACACACATACACACTGAAAGACATGCACCGCTGGCAAGAAGGGAGGAAACATCCCCTGGGAGAATACAAGGCAGGAAAGAAAGGATGGAAAAGCGTGGAGGACAAGAAAAAAGGCGAAGCACAAATTTTTCTCTTTTTGCTCAGAGGAAGTTGTCACTTACAGCAGTTCCCCTCAGCACCCGCACAGCCAGTGGCTGACAGCAGGTGTGTGTGTGTTACACAGAGATAGACACAGGGGGTTTGGTAACAAAATATCTGATATGAGACAAGTAAAAAACAAAAGTTAAAAGGTAGATAGATAGATAGATAGCTAGATAGCTAGATAGATAGATAGATAGATAGATTACACACCCCTTACACACACACAGACATACGCACAACACACATACGCCTGTCAGAGTTGTGTTAGCTGCAACAGGGAGACAGAGAAAGACAGAAGTAAAGGCGAGACGATGCCAGGCGGAACCACAGGCCGACAACACTGTCACAGCCATCACCCACCTTCACCTTTACTGTGTGAGAGTGTGTGCGTGTGTGTGTGTGTGTGCGTGCCTGTGTGTGTGAGATAATGTATGTGTGACAGCTGGACGCAGAGATGCAACGCACCATCGCAGACAACCCCTGTCAGTTTGGCTTAAGACAACCCCGAACGGTGAGTGTGAATGTGTGTGTGCGCATGTCGGAGTGCACGTTATTGTGCCCATTTGTGTGTGTGTGTGTGCGCATTCCGCCCCAACCTGGCAGTCCATCAGCCATTCACAATTTCAGCACCTCAATGCGCACTTGGTTGCAACCATCCATCCATCCAACACACACCCGCTGAGTCTGTTTAACCTGCTTTACCCTCAACTGACCGGCTGTCAGATCTCGGTTGCCAAACCCTATAATGTCGAGGGAAATGGGAAAAAAAAAGAGATTATAGGGAGCAGGGAGGAGATTGGATGCTATTTTCATCTCTCTAGTGGGACGAGCCAATCGAGTTAACCTCATATAAGAGTACTAAATACTTAATGACTGATCTTGTTGATGCAGCATGTGAAGGAACAGTTATGTATCATCACTGCCAGGTAACCTCAGCTAAAGGAGCGAGGATTAGTACTGCTGGACTGGTGTGTGTTCACTTGCTTTCTAATTGATCTACTTTATTGAATAGTTTGTTATGTTTCTTTTTTATCATTGCAAAATGCTTTGTTTGTTTTGGATAAATATAAGCTGTGGAAATATCATTATCATGTTTAATATCATATTGGAAATCAATTGACTTGGAGTTAAAATGGAGTTAAACACCCCAGTAAACCATGCACAGTTCAATGAGGAAAAGGTCCCGTTGGCTCGGACTTTGGGCTTTTTAACTTTCAAGACTTTTTACATGCACAAGAACCTATAAAACACTGACGGAAAGGGAAAAAAACTAAAAAGCTTAATACAGCAGGTCTCCTTTAATGATTACAAAATGAATAAACTTGGAGTTACTTTTGATTTTTTCACCAAACTGAATCCACAAACGCATAAACATGCAGACGCTTTCATACACAACATTCAGCACACAAACTCACACTGACAGGTATGCAAATACGTAGCATAATAAGCACTCTTAATATATGGAAATGTATTTTCACATAGATACACCCCGTCTAAATGTAGGCTCAACCCTGCTGTTGTGTCTACTCCAGCTGTGACCTCCGCTGAGTAACTGAAATACAAACACACTATATTAAATAATAAAAAGAATATGAGAAATGCATCATGTAAACAAGCTCTGAGATAATAAACTGACAAAAACAGACAACACACACACACAGTAAAGGACAGGCTCGGGCTGTCTCTTTCTTTCACCCCTCACAACGCACACTTTGTAGTTCACTCATGCACACAGAAACATACACGCTCATGCTACACTGAGACAAAAACACATAATGTGATAACGCACAGATAGTTACAGCTTGCATAAATAAAGAGCTGGTGCTATTATTCACACACACACACACACACACACACACACACACACACTCAGTGCATCAGGAAAACTAATGAAAATTGAACTTAATTTCATTTTAAAAGCTAATAGCACTGTGTCGTTCCAGGCTTCCCCTCAGCTTTATTGGCAAAGTTAGAGCCGAACTGACATGAATGTAAATGACTAAACAAACTTTTTCATGACAGAAAATCACATTTTCATTTAAGTCCTTACACTTTTTATGCCTACACAGACGACACATGGATATACTGTGTGTCTCAGAGTGTGAGACAGTGTGTGTGTGTGTGTGTGTGTATGAGCTGTCGAGAATACAGTCAGGTTGTCACTGAGAGGACAGAAGGGACTCTGGGGGGATGAGTTTGCAGAAACAAAGGAGACATGCCTAGACTCTCACACACACACACACACACACACACACAGGCACGCACACTTAAAACAACATGCATATTGTTCTGCACGCACATACACACTATAACACCACAGATCGCTTTACATCAAGCTCTAGTTCCAAGTGCGTTATGTGTAAACACATTTGCGTGTATGCCACTCTCGCCCTGCGCTATTCATTAAAACGTGTGTTCTCAAGGTGAGAGTTAAGAGGATGTAAGAGGACAGATCAATAGTACTGAGCAGCTAAAGAGACACACTGACACTGACCCACTGCTCTTGGTAGTTACAACCCCCCTTTTTCTCTCACTTTTTCCTCCACCGTGTGTGAATCTCCTGATTTCAGTATTAGAAAGTAATAAAGAACGTTTACTCAAATAGTGTTCTGTGGTAGTATTGTCAGTTTGTACACCTTTATACCTCTACGTCACACTTTGTCATTTCATAGACTCTGAAAGTGGGAACGGAACAATTTTTTTTTTTTTTTAACCTTTGTCTTTTCGTCTTTCGTGGGACGACGGCATCTTCCTTTTCAAGGACCTTGTTTTGGTTGACCTTATTATTTCATATTATTTGTAAATAAATATTCTTGTTTAAAACTCCTACTTCCAGCTTTTTCTCCTTCTTTTACTCACAATGATGATTAACTATGTTACTACCTTCATTAACTGGCCTTATGGGGACGTAACATCTGGCTTTTATTTGTTGTGTCTTGTGTCTTATGTGAATGATGAGTTATGATGAAACAGCGAAAAACAAATAATGTGTGAGTGCAGCATTCATTTTCTCTTTCCTCCATTCAAAGCTGCCATTTCAATCTGCTAACAGTTTGCCACTAACTTAACCAGCTGATTTCACTAAGAGGTGCTGATGAGCTGTTGAAACAGGTGATGTGCATTATGTGTATAAAAAACCAACCACTGCCAGCTTGAGTCAAGCCGAGATGGCAAATTTACACCTCTGCAATTTTCCCTTGCAACGCTCTAAAATGGTTTCATCTTGTCGTGAATCTGTACTTAATGCTGACTTCGATTTTTTTTTTTTTTTTACGTTAAATCAGAAAACAAGGAAACATACACAATTACAACATTGCAAATATTCAGTGTGAATGTATTTAATTTGTTTTCCTTGCATCAGCTAAATCATTTTTCAGGGTATGTCTAGGCAACTTGAAGCACTAAGTTAAGGTAAGGGGAAATTTGTGATCTTAATAAAATATATGTATATATTTAAATGACACGCTTAACAAAGAACACAATCAACCCCTGACTTTAATTGAGATATTGTGTATGTTGTCAAACTGTTTGCACTGAGTAAGGTGGTCTTTTGGCTACTGAAAGATATCTGTGATGGTTAAGTTGTAATTTTTTAAATACATTTTCAACATACTAAACATACCCTCCCTCCAGCGACTGATTTTTGTCCTTTACTCACCCTCAACTCGTCCCTGCTCGTCTAGACTCTGGTCTCATATTCATTTCACTACCCTGTGACCATTAGGCAGCCAAAGGGGTTACACCTGCACACAATCTTCCTCTCTGTCTCCCTCTCTCACACACACAGAAACATCTCCGGCGGGGTGGTAAGTAATGGGCTATTCCGCAGCATAGCGGTTGTCTGATTGCACATTGGTCCTTCTCCGACATGCTCGGACCCCCTATCGAGAACTTATAAACACCCACACCCATGGACTTACGCCATCTCTTATTTTGGTCCATTCTCTCTCTTGTTCATACCTACCCCCCACCACGACAAGCAAATATTCTCTCTACTCTGGGTCATACACAGGCAGACACACACACACACACACACACACACGCTATGCTGCACACACATTGTCTCCTTTTATCATTCATCCCTTAAAAAAACAACTCACACACTGCCTTTCCTCATTTTAACAACAGTGACACAGTCTGTCTATCACACACACACAAGGGGACAAACACAGACCCCCCACCCGGATCTACACCAGTATGCAACATGCAAATGCTTTTAAGAGAGGCTCAGCAAAGGGACACGAGTGTCTGCCTGCACCGGTGTGTGTTTGCATGCATACTTAGCTGGTCTCCCAAGCGTCATGTTTTGTCGTTTTTCAGGGTATTTTTATAGATTTAATGCTTTGTTTTTTATGCCGGCACATAGCAGACAGACTTAGGGAAGACGGGAGAGGGGAATATTTAACCAAGCCTGAAGAGCCTCAAGATGGTGCTGGCATTAATTAATTACTTGGATCCTGATCTCAAATGTTGCTCATTCAAAATCTTGGATGAAAAAAAAAACAACTTGTCAAAAGGAGGCTTCAGATTTTGGACCTAAACGATCAATTAAAAATGTGGACATCATCATGAACATATGGATTTTTCACAATACACTTAACTTTCCCATTCAACAACAAGAGCCAAGACACAGACTTGGATGAGTCATCACTATCCATGTTCGGTCTGTGTGTGACTCTTACTTTGAAACTCTGAAACAGTGATCACATGCTAAGATCTACATGCTTCAATAAACTGTACTTATTATGGTCATATCAGGCGGTGACAGACAACAAACAATGTATTTTTAATTACAAGCAAATGTTAATTACTTAAAAAAATAATAATTCAGTAGAGCTCAGAGCCACATAGATTAATTCGACTTGTTGTACCCACCTTTATAATGAGTTTCAGTCAGGAAAACACATAAATTAGTATGTAATAAAGGAAGAAAAGAATAAAATATGTACTGCTGCTCTCAAATTATAATTGTTTTTTGATCATAAAAATGGTTGTAGTGATTTTTACTTGCCAAATAAAGTTCATATTTTACTCACCTTTGACTGTAAATGATTACAGGCCATATCTAAAAACAAAAAGTACTGTGATTTGTATGATGGCAAAAATGAATAATTCAGTTTTTACCCCTACTTTGCTCTTTCTCTCATTTTACTTTTTCAAATAGATGAAAGATTCTGAGAGAAGGAGAAAAACACACAGAAGAGAGCTGGTGAATGAGGGAGGAGACAAGAGGAGAATGAAAGCGAGATGTCAGCAGACTAATGATGAGTCGATAAGACCGAGAGGAAGAGACAAGACAGAAAGAGGAAGAGGCAGAGAGACACAACGCGTGAGACATGGACAGAAAGAAACAAACGGGACAGAAACAGAGGATGTTTCACGTACAAGTGAAAGACAGAAAGATAAGCAGAAAGAGATTTTACATCTGAGCAAGGTTCTCTGCATTAGCCTCCATTAGGAGTGTCCTGGTTTGTCTAATTGCTGCAAAACACAAAGATGTGAATTATCATCTTGATGAGATACAGATGATGCGCCGTTAATGAGTGAATTCCCTGCGTTCATTTCCACATATCTCTGAAGAGCTCATTAAATCCGACACATCTCCTCCCACTCAGTTACCTCACATCAACCCCTTCCCTAAAAGCAAGTGACTTTTGCTTAAACTTTGGTAAAATGACAGGTCGCTCAGTTTCTTTAAAAGGGTTTTCATATTTCAGAGTTATAAAACAGTTGGCATTTTACAACAAAGTCTTGCCTCACAGTCAGTCCTCACCAAACTTAGTATTAATGCACGGCTGGAGATGCCACAACTTCTTGTCCAAAATATAAATTATTTGTGTCCACAAACATGGCAGGAAATTGTCCTGAGGTCTCCGTAAAAATATCCAGTGGTGTCATGCTTACAATGTCAAAAAAGCTGTGGTCCCTCATCAAAAGTATTGAGTGGTTTGACAAGTGTTGAAACAGTCTCTGGGCCCTCTTTGAACGATCTATAGCGAATGGTCTCAAGTGCCGGGCGCAAGTGCAGTTGCTTAAATGTGCCACAGTATTTGCCTCAGTGACATTACTGTTTATGGAGACGTTTGAAATCCCTGAAAGCAGCCTCTCTAATCATAAACTCTGAATGTAGCCGTGTTGTGAACCCGCCTGTGTAGGCGCATCCTACTATCTGAATAATACGCCCTTTAATTAGCACAGTTAGCAGCCTTCTTGCCTGTGACTGTCCCCTCCACCTCCAGACATGACATGAAAGCATGATATGACACATTTTGTAGAAATGTCAATATGATACATAGGCTTCTGACATGTATCAGCACTTTAAGAAATGTTAACCGCCCAGACTTTATCGTGGCGACTGGGCTGTCATACCATGACAATCAAATTCAAAGAGTAAAAAGTGAAATAAGAAACAAGAAATGTGTCATCCTATGCAGGCGAAACAAAAATCCAGACTGGAAAAGGAGACAAGTGGAGAACACATAATTTGACTACCTACCCGTGAAAATGTACTAAAACTTTGCTTTCCATCCGCTGGTAATCACCTTTTCTTTTCAAGCTGATTTTACTCCTCCATCATTATATGTAATCATCATGTAAGAGTCAGGACTGAAGTGAACTGGATCTGCTGTAACTTTTAAAATACGGAGAAAAGGCTGAAGGTTTCTTGGTTTGTGTTATTAAACCTATTAGAGTCAGATTGTTACAGGAGGAAAAGGAAGAAAATAGACCCTGAACTATTGTTCAGACAAAATGGATTGTGGAGCTAGCCACAAAACTTTTTTGTTACGATTACAAAACAAACCTTTCTATGAAATGTTTGGTGTAATGTCAGTGTGGGTTTTTCTTCCGATGGGGGTAAATACAAAAGCTGCTTCAAAAAAACTCAAAACCTTAGCAGACAGAAACCGCCTGGGCTGTACACCGTGTCTGCTCTGATTTACACTTTATTGGTTCCTATTGCGCTTAAATCCCCCTTCGCCGATCACACACACTCTCACACACACACACACACACACACACACACACACACACACAGACCTACACAGTCACACAGTATCGATCTGTGGGGCCTATGTGAAAAGTCTGGTGCAAAAGCAGAGTGACAGCTACCAACAACACACAACACATTTTAAAACCAAAGCCCGGTGACAGATGTAACATTTGATGCTGTCACCCCCGACCTCCAGCCTAACTCGATAACCTGTCTCACACACACACACACACAGACACGCTCTAACCTTCCTCAGTTTCTGTAATCAGATATTGATTTAATGCAGCTCTAGATATCACATCCATCTCTTCTTCTCTGATATTTTGGTGTTTTTATGATGTTTGTCCGGGGAGGTGAAGACACGCCTCTTGAGATATGGGCTACTTGGCCCTGCTGGGATAAAAATGAGATTTCATTCTCTAATTTATTTGAGCAATGGCCATTTCTCTCACGGGAAAAAAGAAAAAACATAATGCATGGCTATTTGTTGCAAGGTGAGAAAGGATTCAGACCATTGCACCTGCAGACTGTCATCATGGTATTTCTGCTTCATATTGTGTTTTGATTTGATACCTTTTTATTTTTATTTCCTCTCATCTGGGGAGGTCAGAGGTCAAGCTCAGTTAACAGTCTAGGGTTTGCCGTGTTGTTTGATGTGTGTGTGGCTGTTAAACGAAAACACAACAATTACCATCATCACAGTAACATTTAATTACTGTCGCTTAAAACTAAAACTGTTATGGAGGGATTCCTGCCAGCTGCATAGACAAAGTTGCACACCATTTACCTGCTTCTTACTGTGGAAACACAATGAAAATTTAGACGTATGAGCACAGTGGTGTGCTGTATGAAAAGCAGTAATCCACTCCACACTGTGATTTACAATGAGGTAGAAGAGCCAAGAGGGTTTTAAGTAATCTGCGTCTTGTGGCTCTTTGCTTGCACAGGACTCGACTCCCACAGTGAACATTAACCGTGGCATATTCAAAATAGCCCATAAAAAGTCTGTTTTTTGTTTATTTGGTTTTTAATGCCGCCAAATGAAACATGGGCATGAGTACAAACTTCCCTCCAGTAGCCTTCACACTGTTTAATGACCATTTATGTTTACTTATTATATTCGCCTCACTCTGGAAAAGAAATCTATACCAATCTGTGAGTGGAAATAAAGAATCTAATTTATTTTATATGTAGGGGGGAATGTAAAGAGACCGATTAGTCCAGCTGATGTCACAGTGTTGAAAAAAGTAAACAAAAAAGAAAGAAAACAAATGCAGAAAGTGGAAAGAGGGAATTTACACAAAAGAGGAGAGAAAGAAGAAAGGGAGAGGGAGGAAACTCTCAGAGCAATGAACACAACAAACAGAATAATAAAATGCAAAAATTACAGAGGAGAGGAAGAAATATGTTGGCACATGCTGTGTGAAATTTTGAGTAATGAAAAGAACAGTAAAGACTTTGACTTCTGATGTTCTTTAATGAAACATATCACAACAAAACACAAGAGTAAGTAGCTGAAGATAAATGTACTTTGCTTGTTTTGGTGCAATGAGTGGCCTGCAGCTTGAATACTATAACAGAAACTCACTGACGACCACGCACGACAATATTCTCTGTTTCAGAGAGATCAAACAAACAAACAGAAGACAAAAACAATAATAGAAAAAATAAGAAAAAAAAAAAACTGAGTTGGTAAACCCCAAAAGAGAGCCCAACAGGTTCTACTTAAACCTCTGAGCACTTACATCAACATATGTATTCTGTCCTAATTAGTTTTCATAGACCTTTTACAACTCCATACTTTCACTTTGAAACAATACTAGATGATATGATATTGACGTGACTTATTGGATGCACCCCCGTCTTCCTTTAGCTTCCTGCATGTTACTGTTTTCAAAATCCCCATCGTGAGCAGCAAGCTGTAAAAGGCCACTGACCTGGCTGCGATATCCAGTGGGTTGGAAGTGAGAACATGCTAGGCTATGCAAGACTAAAAATATTGTATTGCTGTTTATCATGAAAGATCTAAGTAGACACATTCATGGTGCCTGAAAGTAAATTTGCATTGAAGACATACACACATATAGCAAGGAAAGAGAAGAGATGTAGCTGGTTGCAAACTGCAACCCTCACCATTAGATGCCACTAAATCCTACACACTGGTCCTTTATCAGAATCAGAATCAGAAATTCCTTTATTGGTCCCGCAAACGGGGAAATTTGTGTGTCACAGCAGCCAAAGGACAGTTCAATATAACGATAAACAATAATAATAGTAAAAAATATAAACAATGCAATAAAAAGGTAAGAAGAAGAGCTAGAGAGAAGAAGAGCTAGAGAGTCTGTTTATGTCTGTTTAGTTAGAATTGCAATACTTGTTCGGTATGTGAGACTCAAGATAATTACAGAAATTGTAAATGGGCACATTGCACATAATATTTTAACATTATGATGATTACCACTGTAACTCTCCAGCAGCTGAGGGAAAACAGAGGAGAATCGGAGCTAAAAAGCTACCAAATGAAACACTGACAAAACACATATAGTATATGCACAGAATAGTTAGATAGGCCCACTAACTACACGCATAACTACAGCTTCAATACAGACAAAACAGGAGAGCAGGAGAGATGAAAAAATATATACACTTGATGCTCTATTTGTGCATGTGTGTGTGTGTGTGTGTGAATCAAATAGAGTTTCTGCCTCTTTGGTGTGGAAAGTTAAATAAATTACCTCTGGGTGATGAACAGACACACACTAACACACAAACTCCATATGTGTGTCTTTGGGGGAACTCCTTTGTCTTTCCACTGCTTTAAATGTTTTTTTCTTTGTGTTACGCTGATGTGTAAACTCTTTGTCTCTGCGGTGAACTCATTTTCATTGTTTTTACCATAACTGTTTTTATTGTTTTGGCTTCAGAATAGAAAAATGACTCAATCGCTGGCTTATACTGTATGATGGATTTCTGCCCACACACACACACACACACACTCTGACAGAGACTCCGAAAGAGAAAAAAGAGAAAGAATGAATTATTAATCATGCCGTCTAATTATGGTGTGCGGCCCTGAGAGAGATATGATCCTGGGGAAATCACATCTAACAGTCATTTATCACAACAAATAGAGTGAAAAACACTGGTTAGAGGAGGAGAGAGAAGAGGAGAAGAGACCAGAGAGGAGTAGAGAGGGCAGGAGAGGAGCGGAGATAAAAGGCCAACCCTCTGCTATCAGACTCTACTATTAAAATATGCTAAGGAGATGCAAGGATAGGGAGTCGAGAGGAAGGGTAAAAGGAGAGTCTAAAGTAGCGAATTAAGAGATGCCCGAGGGAAACTAAAACCCCATAAGAGCTCCTAAATGCCCCCTGAAACTGGGTTTAGAGGACGATACATGGTGGCTCAAAAAACAAGGATTAAATATGGAGGGAAAAGTAAGTAGAATTTAGTAACATAGTTATTACTTTTATCTGTGTTTGTAAGTATCCTTCATATTCTCTTTCCCATCATTTGATTATTAAATCTTCACTGAAGGTCGAGATTTGATGACATGTCAAAAACAAAGATTATTAATGGTGTCGTGCTCATCCCATCATTAACTAATTAGTGACTAATGACTATATTTGGTATGTTAAATAAAATCCCTACAGATTTTTTTTTTCATGTTATAGGTGGAAAGACAACATTTGACGTGAAAAGTGGCAAGACGTGTGGCTTTGCGCCACAAAATAAAAAAATTTGATTTCACATATTTATCATTCTGTAATCGGTGGACAAAAATGTTCTTTTCCTTTACATATGCAAAATACATTTCTGTGTCATACTATATTTAACCTTTAGTCACATGGGGCTACTCATTTTACACAAAGAAAATACAGGTTCCTTGTAACTATCAACTAGAGAATTTTTTTTAAGAAAAACGAACACTCTGTGATCATACTTTCACTGATTTAAAACAAAAATAATAATGGATTTGTGCTCAGTCGGTGCTCCATCTCCATGCACCCTGGAAGTAGGTGAAGGTGTGCCAGGAACCCCTACTCTGCTTCTTAATTGGTTTATGGAACACTATAGTGAAAAGTGGACACTTAATTTCACCCATTTGAAAAGGTTATCAAAAATAGTAATGGGGGACAGGAAATACCATTGCTGGGATGTAAGCATAAAGCCATGTTAGCATGTAGTTAGCTGGATAACAACAGCAGTGCACAAGTATTATACAGGATCAGATCAAACACAAACTGTCATCGGCCTCTATCAATGTCCTTCCATCCTTCTTTGCTCATATCATATAAACAATATGAGAGGTCAGTCATCTATCCCTGTTCCAAATTGAAATAATGGGGAACAATAACCAGTCTAAAAGCACTTTGTATCCATAGAGTTTGGTGACCTCTTGTAATTTCCAGCAGAGTCCAAAAGAACCTCAGCTGAAGAGAAGATAACCAGCCAGAGTGATCGGAAACACTTGTGTGGGTGTGTCCAGACCATTCAAGTCCAGGCACAACATGTTGGTAGCAGGTAACAGTAAACCTTTTTTCACAGATGACATTTTGACATGTGACAGTAGCAAAAGGACAGGTGTCAATAATAAAAATTATTGATGGCTGAATTCCATTTCGCTGCTTCAGCTTCATGTTCCGGGTATAATGCATTTTGATCTCTTCCTCTCATCCTCCAAGTGAGGCAAATATGAAGACAGTAAACAGAAATGCATCTTTGAACTTTTCCTTAGTCCAACGAGCCACCATTTTGGGATTGTGCCTTGCTTATATTTAGCCACTAATAATATACACGGGGGTATATGCTCGTGCCATGACGAGCCGGGCCGGGCTGGGTGGGACTGAGAGAGTGACTGAATCAGGCCAGGTATCAAATCCAGCCTGTCAGCTATGCAGACCACGGGCCCACTCAGGTCTTAAAAAAAAAATAAAACACCAACTCCCAGAAGGCCGAGCTCTTCGCCTCTCCGCTTCCTCTCCCTGACAGCTCAGAGGGAGGTGGGGTGATGGTGTGTGTGCGTGCACATGTGTGAGTAGCAAGGCAGGAATCAGGGAGAAAGAAGGCAAAAAGAGAGTGATGGAGTGAGAGAAAGGTTGAATAGGAGTTGGGAGAGTGGTAGGAGTCGCTACTGTTTCGCTATTGTACCTCCACTTCCGATCAAGGGCACTGGGTTTATTTTCTGGCTGTCACTATACAATAAAAGCAGCTATAGAAGACCTGAAAGGATTTCTACAGTCATTTCCTATAGGTATGTGTGTGTGCAGTGGTGGGTTTATACTGTACATTCATGTGTGTAAGCTTGGAGTAGATGTTTCTGTCCATGCGCATGTTTGTGTCTGTATCCTTGAGACCGTCTAGAAGGCCACATGGCAAGCTCCCACCATGCCGTAAGCCCCCTAATGTCAGATGGTAAGTGGTCTGGCCACAGTGTGAAACGAGCCTGCAGGTTCAATTCTCCTGCTCACACCAGTGACCCTGTCAATCAAACTATCAGGGCCAGAGAGGAACAGGATTAGGGGGAGGAGAATAAAAGTGAGAGCAGAAAGGAATAAGGGCGCAGGGGGAAAGAAAGAGGGAGGTAACAAGCTGCATAAAGGATTCAAGACAAAACGGTCGATGTAAGGCCTCCGAATGCCTCGTCGCTTGTGCATGTTTGTGTGTTTGCATTAATGCATTGCAAATGACAGCTCTCTTGCCAACGTCGTTTGTCCTGTATAGGGCAGAGTTCGGCTTTCAGAAAGGTCTCCGTACACACACACACAAATACAGAGGCGTGCACTCTCCCACACACTGTTCTTGGAGTCAATTGGCAAGTAAATGCGAGGACACTGTGTGTGTTGACACCTCTGGCATCAGAACACTTACTGTCGATTAGAGTGGCGGGCAGACAGGTCACTTTATGGAGGAGACAGCGAGAGAGGAGAGACTGACGGAAAGGAGGTTTATACACAGATTCTTTGTGATGAGACATCTTGCAGAAGAAGACTAAGTCAGACTTGCAATTTGAGCAGCTCTCACACGCATAACAGATGGTGAAAACAACAGCTGTGAATACCAAAACTCGGTAATGCTTCCATGCAGACAAAAATGGCATACAAATGCAAACAGCCAGATCATCTTCTCCCACTGTATATCCTTCAACCCCTTAACATCCATGAGTTTAATACGTTCATTCGCCAGCCTTCAGAGACCTAGACTTAAGCACTGCAACAAGGGAGGCGCAGCTCTCACCTTCTCCCTGCAAGGACCTTACACGCTCTGTTAGATGCTGTTTGGACAGCCTGAAAGCAGGCTGCAGTAAACACTCAGATCACAGGAACATGGTGACAATGTGTGTCAGCAATTTATGTTAAAAGACAAATCTATATTCAAGCTAACTGTAAAACCTGTTTTATGGCATTGGCAGGCATTGGCCACATGTGTACAGGTGTGAAATTGTTCAGAGATAATCCAAGACAGATTCTCCCACACATCGCCTCCTTGTTCCTAAATTAAACACTTTACAGTTTGTATTAAACACACACCAGGAAATGTAACACCTGTTTGCTATTCTGGCGTCCCTTCTACTGTTTCTAGTCCAGGCTTCCTCTATATCTCGTACATCCATGCTTTGCTTTCATTGCTTATTCAAAAGATCTTCCTCTTCACCAAATGTTTATTTTCAATATAGCTTAAATAAGCATATGTCCCTTCCTGTCACTATGTTTAAATGCAATATTTTACTTCCTGTCATCCACCATGACCCACCTCTCAGCATCCACTGTGTTGTTGCAGTGTCCTTAAACGAAGTAAGTCAAAACTGTCCAAAGACTGAATATCCAACAGTTTTTGAGTGGTTGTTCAAACAGCTCACATGTTTCAATCTGGCTAAGTGTGTTAATATTATGCAGGGTGTTGCACAGAAGAGCATGTGTGCTGAGCCAAGTTTCCCCTGGATGATGGTTAAAGGTTAAACGCAGGACAGTAGATGCATACAGATGAATTTCCCAAACAGTACAATCAGGCGAGCTTTCTGAGAAATGACATCCACACTACAATGCACTTGACCGTCAACAGAGTTGGGGATTACGTAATCACTTTATAAAACATATGTAAATATAATCAACTCGGATTTAATTTTTTTTTAAAATAATGCACTTGGATTATATTTTTGATTATATGTTTGGCAATTTTAAATTCATAATTCTTTTTTTCATGATAACCACTGGTCTGTTAACTCGTGAAAAGTGTGTCTGACCTGTGTAAATGTCTAATAACTATTTTTATTTATTTATTAATTTTTTGGTTTTGCCCATTTTGGTACAAAATTGTCAATGTTTGAGTAAGTAATCCAAATGTAATCCAAAAGTATTCAGATTAGATTAGATTAGATTTTTTTTTGTAAACCAATGGATTACGTTACTAATTCCAAAAATTGCCGTGCAAGTTGTGTTCAGTATCTGACTACATTTCAAAGTAATCTGACCCAACCAGTGATGGAGTGCAGCTATGTACATTTACTCAAGTACTTTACTTTAGTACAATTTTGAGCTACTTGTACTTTATTCTTTCCAGTCTTTCCATTTTCTCTTCTACTTTTACTACTTTTCTTTTTTTCTGTTCTACTTTCTACTTCCACTCCACTACATTTTGGAGTGGAGGCAAATATGAATTTTCCTTGATATATAAATTAGATAACTTATTTTTCTGATTAAATGCTGTAGCAGAGCCAAATGAGAAACATTATGTTAATTAAATTAACATTCTATTCTATCAGGTTTTAAAAAAACACTGATTCAGATATTCAGAAAAATGTTGAATATCAGATCTGAGATTGGTTGTCAAACATTTGTGTTTTGTTCCAGCTTTGGAATAGAAAGCAAAAGCATGGTCCTTGTTTTTTTCTTCAATGAGAGCGCTTTCAGACAGAAAAAAAAACAGAGAAAAAAACAAATCACAGACATACAGAGGCAGAAAATGAAAAGTCAATGTGCAAGTGAAAAAGAGCGATGGAGAAGAATGCAGCGAGAGGGAAAGAAAGAGGAAAATGAATGGCCCATCTCCATAAAAGTAGCCATGCTTCTCAAGGTGGGAGCCGGGCAGCTAAAAGTCAACAGCCAGAGAATGGATAGGACTGATTGAATTCATAGGAGCTGTTTCCTTAGATCAATGCCACACACACACACAGACACACACACACACACACACACACACAGAAAAAGTGCACATTGGAAGCAGATTTGTTGTCCATCAATACCTCACTTCCTCCTGACTCCTGAAGAATTAGTAAGAGTGAAAAGAAGCAGCAGCAGTCTTTTCTTTTTAAACTTTGTTTATTCAGGTATTATTGACTGAGCAAGCATCTTTTTCTTCAACTGTCACACCACATTTCGTGTGCACATTTACTTAGTAAGAGCTACCAGAACAGCCTTAGTCTACAGGGACTGAGGGTTGAGTGCCACTTGTAGTTATTTTTTAAAGGAGGATAATAGCATTTTGCCTGCACTATTTCTTTTCTGGATGTCTTGGTTGATCAGCTGATGCAGGGTTGGAACCTGTGACCTTTTAGTAACAGGTACATCTACTTATCTATCAATTTTTAACTGTGCAGGTATCTTCATTTTTCATAGAAACAAGATCATTGATAATGCAACATTAAAGGCCAATTACCAAACAACGGATCCTACATTTCCCATAATGCTACTATCTTTCTTGCCAGTTTTCTGTTCTAAATTATTGGACTCCGAGCTAGGGCTGCTCGATTATGGCAAAAATCATAATCACGATTATTTTGATTGATATTGTAATCACGATTATTAAAGACGATTATTCATTGATTTGAGAACAAGCATATATTGAACTTTTAACTCTGGTATTTCTTTGAACACAATAAGTTTGAACTGAAAAACAAGAAAAATGCAAATAAATAAGAAAAATATATTAATAAAATGAATTAAATAATATGTAAAAATAAAAAACCATAGGTCCGTTGCGGTGGCAAAATATAATGCTGTTGACACTTCTCTTGCAACTTTTCCGCGACATTCGTCATAAAGGGCAGGCAGCGCAATTCTGCTGAAATGGTGACGTGATGGTAACACTTACTACCGCTTGTCCAATGTGTTAATCAGTTTATTGAACCCCGGCTCGCTAACGGTGTTGATAGTCCACATGTCTTTGGCATCATGTATGTGACGGCATCCGTTATTTCTTCATGCCTGCGGGAGCTGGGTGGATGTGCGGTGGCATTGTAAAGTATGTCCTTAATTGAGAACAGTGTGGCGGTGGCAGGAGTCGAGGAGCTTTTCATTTGTTTTGTTCCTTCACTGCTTGGTCATGTATTACTCTGTGTGTGGACTTTGGTTGGTTAAATAAATTGGTCGTGTTCCCTTGAGGTGCAGACACGGTTGCGTGACATATCTTGCACAATATCTTCGTTTGTTCCGAGTCAGACTCCTCGAAACCGAAGTGTTTCAACACCACAGAATTCGCTTTACCTTTCTTCCCGACCAAAGGCTCCTTTCTGCCATCATCTACCGTCTTCTTCTACACATTTTTTCCAAACACCCACTGGCAACACGCACCGGTGTGGCTGAAAGCGAAACTGTTCAGGTGGGGGCGGGGCGAAGCGGAGTGCACAGGTGGAGATGGAAGGGTTCGCTGCATTTACCACACAAGACACGGCGTGCGGCAGAATGATCGTTTTATTACGATTATCTTGTTTTCATGATCGAGGGAAGCCAAAATCGAAATCGAAATCAAAATTCAATTAATCGCCCAGCCCTACTCCGAGCTCAAGCTTATCACATTAGTTTGGTTATTTTCTCAGACAGACAAAACACAGAAGACATGATACAACTGTTTTCACAGGCTGAGTAGTACAACTCATGACGAGCAACGTGATCTCCATGTGTAAAATCTGTGGATCGGCCCTTTAAGTGACCTTACTCTGCAGAAATTCCACGTGGAGCCTTCTTGAGTTTCCCTATGTTTGTAGTCTGAGATCTTACAGTGTGTGTAGAGCACTAACTCACCAGCATGAAGTCTAGCAACCGGAAAAAGCATAATTCATTATGAAAGAAATCAAGACACAAATGTGACATGCATGCACGCACACACACACACACAAACACACACATTTCTGCTGAGCCTAAGTGGTGAGTCCAGCACTATTAGTTACTGATGAAAAATGAGGGCAGGCAGGAAGACAGCGAGAGAGGGGTGAGGCGAGCCGAGTGTGGGGGCAGACGGAGCGGGAGGGAAGAAGAGAAAATTAGGAGACGGAACAGAGAGCTCTTTGCAAAATCTGTGTGTGTGTGTAAGAAAGAGGGGGAGAGAGGAGAGAGAGCCAAGAAGAGATGGAGAAGGAGGGAAACAGGGAGTCGGTTGTAGTGAGGGAGCAAGAGGTTGAGACAGGGGAGTCAGACAGAAGGTGACAGATACAGAATGTGAACAAGACAGAAAGAGAGGGAGAGACAGAGACAAGACTAGGGGTGTCGTACACAATAATTAACGCACAACCTGTACGTTTTTATACGTGTGTTACTTCTGTTTGTCATGTATCTTTGGGGGTCTGTGTGTGTGTGTCATATAGCCCATTTCCACTGCAGGAACCTTACCTATACATGTGTTCCTGTTGTATAGTTCCTATCCCCACAAATCTCCAATACAGTGCTGAACACTGCTGACTGGTCCAAACACTGGCCTTCTCCACAGTGTTTTACAGCCACCATTCCCTGAAAACCCACAACAGCGAACCCTGTGAGTGTCTCAAACTTTTTTCAAAGATGGGTAGTCAGACATTGTGAAGTTTTGTTCTCCAGCGAGAAAGGTATTTCAGAGGTTTTTGTCACATTTCAGCTACTTATAAACACACCCTATAACCCCAGACAAAGCTGGAAGTTTAAAAAACTCAAGCAAGAAAAATCAATGAGCACCTGCAAGACAGTTGATGAAAATGGTGGAAAAGCTTGAAATGATTTGGCGTCTGCTTTGTTAGAAGTTAGTTTCTGCTGTACCGTTTTCATCTTCTCTTCATTCATTTTCTCAACGCGAAAAACTTCTTGAATCAAGTGGACATCAAAAGTGTTTTCATTGATATACCACTGATTGTTTTGTTAGTGTACAATAACACTTTTGGCGAAAGTCGGTGAAACCAAAGACAGTGAGGCTTATCCGTATCGTATGTCCCGATATGTATTGAATGTGCCAATCATTGTGCACGCATTTATCTGCGTGGGCACTTTTGTGGTAAGAGACATCAAGCCGCGACAGACACAGCGAGAGAGAGAAGCTGAAAAGAAGCACTAGTTTGTGACAGAAAAAAGCCTGAGAATTAATCTCCCATGAACTTATAAGTGCAGGTTTCAAAGGTTGAACAAGTGTGTGTGTGTGTGTGTGTGCGTGTGTGTGTGTGTGTGTGTGTGGAAATGTAGAAGGATAAATCTTCCATGAACCTTTAAATCAAACTACAAAAGGTGGAATAAGTGCGTGCTTGTGCATAAATCTGACTGTGTGCGCGCGTGCATGTCACCTATTAGTACATGTTCTTCTCCCAACACACACTTTACTGTATGCGCAGGAAAAATGGAAGAAGGGAGAGAGAGAGAGTCAGAGACTGTCTGTGGGGATCACATGCGATTAATCCGGGGCCATGTGCCTTGCTCGAGGGCATAGCAACCCAACACATCAGCCTGACGGATTAAAAGTATCAACATAAATCCCCTTTTCATCACGACGGCCTTAAACTGTGTCAGCCTTAAAAGTGCAGCGACACCATTGTTTCTGTCTCTCCTCGCTCACTCGTCTTGAAGAAGTTGGCTCCTTTTTCTTTCTTGTACAAGCTCCAAGAAGAAAAAACTTTTCCCGGTGTTACTCCGAAAGACAAGGCAACTTTCAGAAAAAGCCGTATCAAATTTGGAGATTAGAAACAAAGCATTCGGATTGTGAGAAAACACATTAGCGTGGAAATGAATTGAAAATGAAATTGTAATCAAAAGCCATTCAAACACTTTATACAGAGTGTGTGCTTATGTGTGGCACACAATATGGCATCGTTTCATTTGTATTTAATGTGTAAGCAAATTAGTTGAATGACCCCTCCTCCTCCTCTTTACCCTAAAGTCATATCCTAATTGAAACCTTGTGCTACTTCCTCTTATTTCCTGTCTGGCGTGCCAATATCCTCCATCCTCCCACACGGCCCTCTCTAAAAGCACATTATCAGCCACTTACCTCTGTTTAGCACAGCATCGATTAACAATGCACTAGCATAAAATGTCACCAATGCCCCGGTCGATGCCCTTTTTGTTAGCTTCCATGCTAATGTCCTTGGCCATTTGTCGGGACATGCTAATGTGCTAATCAGAGCGGAAGAAATGTTAACCCTGAGGGGGCAAAGTTTTGGCTACACTGTGGCACAAGGCCAGCTAGCTCAGGTCACACAAACACACACACACACTAGAAGGGAAATTACCTCGAGTTAAAAATTCCCTGGAGGGTTACCTTAATTCTTCTCAGAAGAGTGTGAATCAGACTCAACTCTGTTTTCCAATAAATTTTACTTGGTGACAAACGTGCACACACACACAGGCAAAACAACAGGTGCACACAGCTCATGACACACAGGTGCAGAAGAGATTTAACTTGTGGTGCTTTCAGGTGGGTCATGTTTACTGTATTTCCAAGACTCCACTTGAATGACCCACTTATGTGGCGTTCACAATATATTACTGTAAATTTGAATAAAATCTTCTTGGAGCCCATGGTCGCTACTATTTTTTTAATCAATCATTTGCTGGCTCCTTGTTTCAGGTTCCATATATGACACTAAAATGCAGAAAAGACATAATGAAAGAGAATGAGGCTCACGGGCTGTCCAGAGATTGTTCTCTCCTGCCTCAAGTCAGCCATCAAATCTGCTGTGTCGAGTCTTAATGACTGTGGCCATGTGGCTCTCACCGCTATCCTGATGAAGTGTTTTGAGAAACTGGTTCTCCAGCACGTCAAAGACAACATCCCTGCCTGGACCCTCACCGGTATGCTTCCAGAACCAACAGATCCACAGAGAATGCCATATCTACTGCCCTCCACTCAGTCTTCACACTCCTGATGAATAAGATTTTTTGGACTTTGAATGATGAGAATATGGTCTCAGAATTTAAATTTGAAAGCAGCATAAGCACCAAATTAATTTACCTACATCATGTGGAACATGGTGGTGGTTACTAGCACTTACAGCTATAGAAATAACAGACGCTGTAATATATTTATTTAACAATCGGCCAGTTTTACATATAAATGTTAGCGTGAAGGAGTACAGAGGTAAACAGTTACAGATCTCTCTGGTGCTGTAGGTTTTCTCTCTACTCATGAGGCATGCTCATCCATCATGCATGCATGTGAGGACACATTGTGATGTCTGCCGACACATCTGTTCAGTCAACGCATGAATGTCATAATATCTGACTGCACGTGAGTACAATTGTATGTGTTATGGAGTGTATGTGTTACGATATATATGAGGTTGAGCGTAAAGATGGCTTGGGGTTAACTTTGACCGACCTCTTCGTTAAGATGTAGGAGTTTCACATCTGGCTGGCTTTAAACACATATACTGTACATGCACATCTGGATACAATCATGCAGGCAAAGCTACTGTTGTAATACATCTGAATGGAAATTGAGAAAGAAAGATGTAATATATAAATAGGGCTAAGCAGGTGGTTGAGAGATACAGTTAGTATACAAATAAACAAGCCTCTACAGTTGTAAAGATGGCACAGTAATCATACAGTAAATGATTCATCACCTTTGCTAAGGAGGTTTTGTTTTCACCCGTGTCTCTTTGTTTGTTGGTTGGTTTGTCAGCTGGATTACACAAAAACTATTGGAGGGATCCATAATACTTGGACGGAGGATGGGTCTTGGCCCAGAATAGACCACATTAACTTTTGGTGCGGATCCGGATAATGCAACGGATCCAGGAAATGTTTGGTATCTATCGGAGAGTACAATTTGATGCAGAGCCTAGATCTGATGAACTGAAATAATGGTTAAGCAATTATGGAATAAAATAAAATTGAGAGTGATACAGGGCTATCAAGTTGGATATTGGATTAGGCTTGATTGAATTAAAGGCGACTGTTGGGCCTTGGTGGAGGGATGCACTCCGCTGAGTGCCATTCTAGTTTATCATTAATTTGTGTGCATGTGTGGGCCGAAAGACTTGTAAAGATTATAGACAAATCTCTAATGTGCTAGTAACAAGCTATTATTAATAATGCATTTGGGCACCAGCTCTACAAGTTACAGTGGCCTCAGCAAAGAGAAGGTTAAAGTTGTATCTACCAGTAATATCTAGCATGCTAGTAAATTTTGCTTCATATGACGGCTCCAAATTTCGAAGGCAACGGTAACCAGCATGTTGTCAAAATAAGATTCCTGAGAGATTTTAATGACTTTGTAGCTGCTGTCAGTGGATATAACAGACAGTGATTACTAACATCAACGTGCAAGAGATGATCAGACAATTATGTGACTACCTAGCAACAGCAAATACAGTCATAGCAAGTGCAAGTGTTTGCTTCTTTCTGTTTGTGAATAATGGTGAATCGCAAACCAGCTCGGTGCATACTCACATCTACTGTATCGGACTGTGCACGTGCACAAATGCCTCAAACACCCTTGAAAACACCCTTAGGTTGGGAAAATCTTTGTGTTATGCTGTGCTTTTAAGGAATTCACTTAGAGTTTTTGTTTATATCAGACTTTGTTGGTGGTTATTTGTCTTGTGAGAGCAACCAGCTGGAGGTCAGAGTCCCTTCACCCTTTCTGTTTGCCACTACATCACAGAGACTACTGCAAGACTGCAGACCATCTTCCTTGAATAAAACTCGCCTGACACAAAACCACACCTGTGTTTCTGTCGGATTTTAATTCAGTGTAGCGCTTCTTTTTCACCCCCTTGGTCTCTGGCAGTTTTTCATCGGATCTGACACCGAACACAACCTGTAAAACCCTTTTCTCAGCAATTCCGGGCACGGAAGGAGAAAGACAAAGAGAGAGAGAGAAGAAAATGACGACACAGGAGCGGAAAACAATGAGAGAATGAAAAGACAGACAGATGGCAAAATGGAGAAAAAGCTAAAGTGGAAAGAGAAATGCTTGTTAGCACCTCACTGGCCCAAATAAATATAAGATGACACACCTGACTGATAATTAGTCTCAAGAGCATTCGTGCCTCTGTGTGTAAGAGAGGAAGTGTGTGGAAGCATGTATAAATGTGGGGCTGTGAGTATATTTGTGGGTTAAAACCTAACTCGAACTCGCCTGTATGTGTGTGTGCAGACGCGTTTGTGTGTAATGGAAAAGCAGGGCAGAGGCCTTTGCATGTGTCCAAGCTAATGGGTATCCTGGCACACATAATCAGATCTGTTAATCACAGAGAAAGCAGGGAGAGAGAGAGAGAGAGAGAGAGAGAGAGAGAGAGAGAGAGAGAAAGAGAGAGAGAGAGAGAGAGAGAGAGAGAGAGAGAGAGAGATGGAGTGAGAGAAAGAAAAAGAGGTTTCCACCGATGCTAAAATGATGCGGTGTGGAGCAGGAGAAAGAGGGTGAAAAGTCAATACTTCCAGAAAAGGAGGGTGTGGATGGGCGAAATGGGACAGAGCTGTTATTTCATTTAATAGGTGACCTATTTCATCTGCTATTTGTTGTTTTTTTTCTTTGGCAATAAGCACTTCTGTACTCCATCTCATGCCAAAAAACAAACACCTTTGAATTTAATTACATGAGGGAACGAGATCGAAATGGAAGCGAGGAAAAGATGAGGGAGGACAGCGAGACAGAGGGATGGAAATGGATTTTACTTGTAGTCAACTAACTTGCATCATTGGCCAGGCTTTAGTCAAATCCTTAAGAGAATCCAATCTGAAAAACAATTCTCTTATGTCTCACCTAATGTTACAGTCCAAACCAATACTTGTAAACACGGGAAAATATGCCAGTGAGATGCCACAGCATATAAGACATATTTTTGACATACACACACACACACGGCGAGAAAGAAATGCAACACACACTTTTATCCTTTCTGTCTCTTCAGATTTGCATTAAAACTAAAACGCACACATTTCCTATCATTATAACACTGTCATTTTCCCTGCTTTATGGCTACTTTATTGTCCTTGCGTGCTATTTATGAATTCTGTTGTTTGTCCACTCTCCCTTGTGTTTGGTTTGATGTTCTGGGCTTGGTTGTTTTCTATTTTTCCTCTAGGGGCGAGATATTTTTGCTACACCAGTTGGAGTTTTTATGTCTCACCTGCACGGATGGGAGGTCCTCTTTCTTTCAGGTTTTGCCATTTGTTCATGCCAATAAATTAAACAAAACAAAATAAAACATAATCTCTAAGTACAACAAATAAAGAGAAAGAGTGCTTTCGTTTGTGGTGGGAACGTGATCCAACCTCAATTTTGACCCAAATTCCAGGTGTACAGTTGACAATTAGCATCTTTTTACACATGCTCAGTATTAGTGCTTTGCTCTCCTCAGTTGTGTTCAGGCAGCACATTTTCTTTGCAGAGTGTAAAACAGTGTATTTTCAAGTGCATTCAACATTCTGGTGGTATAGTTTTGCCTGGTATATTGCCCAGATAATTACCATAGTAATGAGCAAATGCCAACTTGCTATTGCTCCATGTTAATTGCAAAGCAGTGAATTGCTCACATAAATATGCATGTATTAGTACAGAGCACAGGACCTTCTGTCTGTATATACTCAGCCAAGTGACCGGAGCAAAATGTTAGCAGTTAACATTTATGCAAACCACAGATGCGTTCAGATTGGGACACGTCATGTTTCGTTCACATTACATGTTTACGACCTAACTTTCTATGTTTGTAGGTGGAGGTGCTGCCAAGCTGGTCATCGTTGTTCAAGTGTTGTAAGCATGAAACCACTCAATAGTTTTGACACGGGACCACAACGTTCCAACATGAGTAAACGTGACACAGGACTATTACCAGCCATGTTTGTGGCGAAAAAAAACAAAAAACAGATGTTTTTAACGAGACCTCGGGATATCTCCACACTGTTTGTGGCGCCCATAACAGGTATTAAAAAAAAAAAAAAAA
This sequence comes from Pagrus major, assembly GCF_040436345.1. Lineage (NCBI taxonomy): Eukaryota > Metazoa > Chordata > Actinopteri > Spariformes > Sparidae > Pagrus > Pagrus major. The sequence goes on from NC_133219.1 coordinate 21,979,420, forward strand.
TCCTGACCCTAACCATGTGATTTTTGTTACCAAACTAAACAGACCATAAGTACAGCGTTGTGATATGAGAAAAAATGAACCTGAAGAAACACTAATTTGCAAATGAAGATGTTAATTTGAACTCATCTGTGGTTTTGCAGAAACATTTATGCTGGCAAGTGAGTTGATATAATTTCTTGCCTCCTCCCTCAGACACATCTAACCAATAAGCGGAGTGAAAGTTCACACGTCTGATACATTTTGGTTCACTTCAACCACACCAACTCATCAACTCATTCTGACCGCATCAAACAAACTATTGGTGTAAAAATGCTTTTAAACTGAAAGACACGACAGAACATTACTACTTCTTTTTTGCATGAAAAAAAAGGACCACCAAATCATAATATATCATTTCAATCTGCATGCCATGGTCTTGTTTTTTACCTATACCAGTGCCTCCTCTATTAATTAGCTAACATGTAAATCAGTTTTATAATTAGGTCTCTATAGGAGCCCAATCTGTTGTTGTAAAGTTACAGGTATTGTGTTATTAAAGATTTGAAATTAGCTGAAAATAGACATTGTATTAGGACATGCTAGTCACACACAGACACACACACACACGGCATCACATAATCTAATCAAGCTTCTTTTTTACAAATTAAAAACTCTGTCAGCCACACAGCCTTTATGATTGATTGTAAACAATAACTTGCCATAGCAATCTTTGTGTGTGTGTGTGTGTGTGTGTGTGTGTGTGTGTGTGTGTGTGTATTAGAGAGAGAGAGAGAGAAAAAGTGTGTGAATTTGTGTGTTGATGTGTGTGTGTGTTTGTGAAAGGCAAGGTAATTAGGTAATCAACAGCTGTGCCAGACAGACAGGAAGCAGCTTGTTAAGAAACTGAAACGGAGATGGAAATAGATAATGAGAGAGAAGGAGAAGTAGAATGAGCCACATATAAACAGAAACAAAGGCACAGCGCAGGAACAAACAGAGGAGGGTACAAGAGTGAGAGCACGACTGAGAGTGATGGAAAGATGAGGGGGGTAGTGACAGAGGGAGGCGTCAGATGTGAGGACAGGTGCTGTTGTCAGCTCAGAAAACACATGTAAACCTTTTATTGACAGGAGGAACTAATTACTGACAGCAAGAAGGGAAGGAAGCATTTCACTGTCACACCAGGAAGCAGAAACAACCCTACGTGGAGACGTATTATTGTTTTTTTCATTGTCAAACATCTGATGTGCCCCTCTGTGGGCGGGATGATGTGCCGGCATGTGTGTGTGAATCAAGACAGAGCAGCAGGTGACCCGAGGTTAAAGCCCCAGGCTGTCAGGGCGAAGAGGTCAAAGGCTCGAAACACAAACTGCTGAAAATCCAGCAGGTGGCAAGTGATAGGCTAGATCTGAGTTTTCACAAAAATTATGTCCTTATTGATTTCCTGTCTGCTTTGACTTGACCTCAATGCAAAACTTTATGTGGTCAAGAATAGAAGTGAAGACTAAATATATAGTTTAGAAAATTTGACTTTGAGGGAAAACAACTGGCGTCCATGATTGTGGCCAGGCACCAGCGGAGAATTTATGTATAAATCCTTAAGACACCGCAATATTAACTTTCCACTGTCAAACGATTGAAGATTTGTGTCCCCAACTAAAGGCAATTCAGTCAGTTCATATCATGGCTTATGTTCTCTTTCAGGAAGCCTCCTAATTAAAGACATCTTTGCCACCATACCCATACACATACACAACAACCATCAATGTGAGCTCTTTATTGCTAATGGTTTCAGTGAAGCTGAAAGGACCTTTACATTTCACAGGGAACCCATTAGAGGATGTTTAGGCTGCATGGAGGGTTTTGATACTGACGTGGTTAGGTTGGATAATAATCACATTTTGGTTTAGGTTTTAAGATCCTGATTTAAGTTATTTGTTAAATTACATTTGAAAAAGAACACAACTTCTCTAACTGTCCAGTTAGATTTGATCAACATAGATCAAAATAAGTTTAATTGAAATAGCATTTAGCATATTGTGACTTTTGGACTGTTATTAAACTATTGCTGTTGTAAAAGTGTCGTTTGTTTAGGTTTAGACACCAAAACTACTTGGTTAGGTTTAGGAAAAGATCCCACTTTGAGTTAAAATATCTACATTACATAAGTAAGTGATGCCAGAGGGTAAACTTCAGAATCGTATATTGATATATTTTTACAACACGAGTGCATGAGATTTTAATATTAATGTAATTTATCGAACATATGAGACCTGCACTTGCATAAATTTGTATAACTCAGACAAAGTCAGCAGTCCAGTGATGCACACTGCCTAGTAGCCATGGCTGAGCAGAATAAATCAACATGAAGGTGCATTGCCAAGACTGGACTCCAGCTGTCCCCATTGGTATTTTTAGATGATGCAATGGGTGTAAATATTGGTTGCCCTGCTGGAAGTAACAAAGTGTGAATGGCTCCTTGGATAACTTTATCCAGGGACTAATAGACTGGCACACAGAAAGTGATGCGTTTTTTGACAGTAGCTTCACAAGTTTCTTTGGAATAATTAAAGAAGAACTGGGTCATTAGTGCCTTCAATGAGCGAGACCGCCAACAGAAACATGAAATCTTTGTCAACAGAAAAGCCCGGGGGATATGATGCCAAAAAGCTGCGATGGCATATGATTGGCAAGTCCTGGAAACATTAAATCAAATGAATGGATGAATGCATTTCATTCCTTCTCACTTCCCAGCTCTCAAAGGAATTTACCAACCTCAAGGCCAACCACCGTGAAGCGCAACCTTTGTCATCTGCTACCTGCGTCCCCTTCTCTTTCTCCATCATTGCCCCACTGTTGGCTTGCTGTTAAGAAGACAACAGGAGCCTCAAAGCAAAAACATCGTCTCATCTCCCAACTCCCCTCTCTCCTACGATTCCTGCCCTTCCCTTCCTTCTGTCTTCCTCATCCTTCTCTTCCCCTGCTGTCTAAACATGGAAAGGGAGCCACGCATCGCATACAGCTGCTCCGTCTCCTTTTTTTTTTTGCTATCCTTTAGTCCCTCTGTCACCATCCTCCTCTCCTCCAGCTCACTGCTAAAAATACACGCATTCACCAGAGCCATGAAAGAAAAGGACGTAAAATCGGTTTCTTCACATTTGGTTTCTCCCTCCCCCTCCTTTCCCACAATCCGTCTCCTGGTTACTTCTCTGTAAGCTGCTCATTAAAGTGGCGATATTCAGATATTCAGTCAAAGCATAGATGTTGTTCCGTTCCTCCTTCCACTGCTCTCGTCCTCTCTCAGCATGGTCTAAACAAAGTTGGGGTATATTGGGTTGCATTCTTTTATAAACTGTGTTTATGACCAAAAAACTACTCATCTACTTCTTACAGTCCTCTTTTTGTCCCTTCCGAAGTTGGTCATCCAAAACACCCCCCCTCCTTTTTATTCACTCCCCGTCCCCTCCCTGCCAATTGGAATACAATCTCCCATCTCACATTCGAACAAAGTAAAGCAACTTTTAATGTCTTTTCCTTTTCCTTTTCTTCTTTCAGCAGATCCTTTTAGCCTCCTCCTGGGAGACAGAGGCGCTCGGTCCCCTTAGTTTGTTTGTGTCGTTCTTTCACTCGTGCTTGCTCGAGAGCTCTCAAGTCAAGGACAGAAGCTCAGTTTTTTGATTTACACGATGAAAAGAATTAATTAAACAGCAGCGATGGGGCCCTGGGGTTCCCTTTGCTCAAGGAGGGTGGGAAGGCAAAAGCAGGAGGGCAGAATGAAAGAGTGGAGCCGATTGGAAAAAAGGGGAGGGAAAGGACAGACTGCAGGAAAGAGAAGAGTGCTGGGTGAGAGAGCAAAAGGAGGACAAGTTGTTGGGTATGAAATAGAGGGAGGACATTTGGGACGCAGGGAGGGAAGGAATGGGAATAAGAGAGCAAACAAAGAGAAAAAGAGGGACTGGGATACCTCCAACATTTGACACCTCTTCACAGACACACACAAACACACACACTCACCCACACAAGGGACAGGAAGTTAGTGTTAGCATCGGCACTGCTGCTTGCTCTATGACACTGTACATCTCTGAGGAGAGGGACTCGAACATGAGGGGTCCGCGTAGGTCGCCTTAATTAGCCACACATCCCACTACGCAGGTTCCCAGGAGGGTTTAACAGGGGCACGGAGGGTGAGGAGACGAAGGATGGGGGAGACAGAAGGGAGGGTGAGGAGCGAGGGAGGAATGGGTATTAGAGCAAAGGGAATAAGCCAATGGGATTGGAAGGTTATTTAAAGCGTGGCCTACAAAAACATTCAGAAAAGTACAGTGTGTGTGTTTGTGTGTTTAGATGCGAGTGCACGCCTGAAATGTGACCTATAGCACGCATGTGTGTTTACTGTACAGTCAGGATGAACCCTGTGATCCCCTCAGCATATTCAATGAATTCAGTATGAGCGTCAACCCAGTGCCTGCGTTTGTGTGCGTCTGCATGCATTCACGCTCGCATATATGTATGCATATGAGTCCGTCCTGGTGATTGAGTGTGCTCAGGTGGCGCGGGTCATTTCAGTGAGTGACAGAATGATGCTAGGCGAGGCGGTACACATAAACCCCATTCATATCTGCGAGGCCTAATTAGCCAGCTCAGGACTATGATAGAGTGGTGGAGCTCACCAAAAAACGGCTAACGAACACAAATGCTGCCTTTATCCCACCGAAATCTTACTTTATACCAGCTGTCTTGATGTCCTTTTTTCCTGTAATTGACAGCTAGTGCTTCACGCTTATATAAACTGTCTCATAACCTGGAGAGTTACAGAAGTAACCTTTGTAGAGATGTCACTTTTTACTGCATGCTCTTTGAAGTAAAAGCTGCAGCCGAAGAAACACAGTAAATAGTATTTTGGGGGGGCTGTCACATGGGTCAGCTTACTTAATTGGATGGTGAACAAACTCCAGAGGAGGTAAATTATGGCGCACCTTGGAGGAGAGCTGATGGATTCCAGCTGAAGTTACAAGGACTTAAATCAAATTCATTCCAATGACCCATGCTCCCAATAGTCTTTCCCTGCTGGATGACAGGTTTATTTTAAGGTTGATTCACTTACAGGTAGCTGGATTGCCTGCGGTGTTGGTGTGAACAAAGCGGACAAAAAATGACATTAGTCCACTGTGGTTCTGACTAATCTGGGGGATGCATGTGTTGATTTTTCTAAAGCCGGGGTTGGTAACATTGGATAGTATCAAACCGAAAAATCCCACCCCCTCCATTCAGGCCTACTTCAAAGCCACTCCTCCAAAACAAATTACAGTCACTGCCTGACTACATTACCTGCAATGTAGCTCTCGCTGGGGGATGTGTGTGCGCGGCAGTCATGTAGCAATCACAAACATACCTTAGTCCAAATAGGCTACCTGGCCCAGCTGTTACTGCTCACTTCTGAGGGTATGTGCTTACTGGATCAGCAGGTACTGAGTTGCTCCCCAATGGCTCACTCGTTCTTTGGCCTGGGGTGTGTTCGTTGTCCTACTTGGACAACATTGTTTGGCCCAGAGGCTGTGTACTGTCCAGCACATCGTCGCCATCGCTAACTATATCCTACTACCTGATGTCTTGTTCACATGTAAGAAAACCTAATTTTATAATAATGAACATAAACAATGAACATGGCACTCACCACTGTCAAGCTAGAATGTTAGTATTGAGAAATATTGTAGTGTCTCTGTTATTCTTGTGCAACTAGCTCGCTTACACTGTTAGTATCATGTACGCCTGGCCTTGTTGAAGACTCCGGTCATGTGGGATGAGTGCTTGGGCAAAGATCGCATGGGAAGGCAGACCTAGGTAGACAGGTAAGCTTTCCTTTCATTTGGCCGGGTTGAAATGATTGAATGACCTTATTACCATTTGATTTTTTGATTGCTACCAGGATGGGAAGAGATTTTCTACCAATGACTAAAATACTTCTAAAATAAATTACAACTTAGCTCTAACCCTGAAGTTTAACAATATTGAAAAATAGCTTCTCTAGTACTCCACCCCTCCTCCTCTGCCTCACAAAACTATTTATTTTTTCTTTCCATTAATGTTCTTTTCTACATTCTAACATTTTCTACCCAATTTTTTGTTCCTGTCATCTTTCCCCCTTAATCTCTCCCCTCCTGCCATACTTTCTCCTCCCTCCTCCTCCTCCTCTTCTTCTCTGTCCCCTTTCAGTCCACGCTCACTCACATTGCCCTCTCTCAATTCCTCCTTCTTTCACCTCTCTTGTCAAAGCCCTGCTGATGTTTATCAGCTTTAAAATCTGGACATCTTTACAGCTCTCACCAACAAACTCAGCTCCAACAACAAAAAAACAGAAAAAAAAGAAAGAAAAAAAAGGTGACACTTGAGGGAGAATGAAATGTTCGTTCAGATCCAAACTATTCTTCAGTGTCACAATGTGAAGGGACAAAAAAGACAAGGACGGTACGGCGTCATCGACCTCTGCAAGCCAAATACGCTTGAGTGGAACTGAAATTGGAAAATAAGAGCACAGAAAACAGAATAGTCAATCTGTAAGCAATCTAGCACAAGAGGGGAAAGAGGGGACAATGGGAAATTTGGGAAAAACAGACAGTAGTGTAAAAATAGAAATAGAGGAGGAAGAAAACCATCTGTGATGCTTCAATACACTATAACCAAAACACATTGTTAGAGTATATGTGTACATGTAAGCACATTTAGAGACACTTTTGGCCTCAATTCTGTATTGTGCAATCAAGGGAGGAGAGAAGAGGGAGGGAAGAAAAGGAGGAAAGAGCGATAAACACACACTATTATCACTGGGATGGTCATTTCCTCTGCTCCTCTGTTAAAGGAACCCCACAGACTTTGTGTGTGTGTGTGTGTGTGTGTGTGTGTGTGTGTGTGTGTGTGTGTGTGTGTGTGTGTGTGTGTGTGTGTGTGCACTTGCACTATTATCCTTGCAATTTTATTTTTCAGGGACAAATCTATACTCAGAGATTGAAGTGTTGAAATACAGTACATAAAACCCTTCTAATATACTTGATGTCGGGATATGGAAAAGCAGAGTGGGAGGGAGAGCAAAGTGATAAAGTTGGGCAATTTTAGGGGACTGCTGTTAAAAATTGCACTGCACGCTGGAGAGATACAAACCAAAATGTTTTTTTTATTTTCTAAAGGTACGATAAAGTTATCAGGAGGTTGGACTTTGAAGATGAGATGATTTAATCATCATTTTACCACCTGATGATGGAGGTGACACTTCCTCGAGAAAGACAGTTCATTGTTGACTCTCATCCTCAGGTCCTTAAATACTGACACTTTGGGTTGGCAGCTCAAGTCGGATGCCAACCTAAAGCATCAGTATTTGGTTTAGGATTGTGATTAACTTGAAAGGTTGATGGAGTTAAAGGTTATAAAGTTTGCCGTTACTTAAGGGGTAAATACAATGCAAATTCCCTCACACACACCCACTGGTGCCTATTCAAAAGCATATTGTTGCAGTGAACTGACTATATTAAATCCCCATTGTCATTTAACTTAGAAATAACTGGAGTTTCCCTTACTAGTGACTAAGAGCTCCATTGCCAGCTCAGCTGTGATTCACAGAAGATTACTCCCTCATTTAAACAATGCTGAAAGACAGCCACAGACAGAATCATAATGTGATAACTCTGTTGCAATGTACAGTGCTTGAGTAGGCTAGTTATGTACTGGGCTGAAGAGAATGTTACACATTAGACCATCAACAATCTGAATGTACTGCTGTACCTCAGATTAAGAGATTTCAGAGACATCCAGTGTTGGCACTAGAACAAATATGTAATGGAGGCACGTGGCTTAAACAGCAGGGCACCAAATTACTGGCAAGTGTAAATGTTGTCAGGAGTCAGGGTTTGCTCATACCCGCAAAAATATGCATTGATAAACCACCTCAACCTGACTCGACCCGCAATTTATGCATTATATGAGCATGATTGTCAGGATTAAGCACCACCCAGTTGTCCTTAAACGGCAACCTGCTGACAGCACAACTGCTGATAGGCTCTTTCAGAATTGTGGTCAGCGCCTATTACCGATAATTCTCTCAAACCCCAGTCAGATAAAGAATAAAAAAGTAAGGTAGACTAGACTAGCTGGACAGGAAATCTGGCACTCATGAGGAGAGACATTAACTGATGTGTCCTACATGAGTCCAGGACTGTGCATATGGGGAATCAGAGTCATTCCTTTAGTATAAAGTATGAGCAAGTCATATGACCCTGGTTAGAGGGATGGGGCAGAGAAACATGTTTCAGGTAGAAGAACACAAGCAAATTGATTATGCATGCCCTTAACATAAACACATGACATATGAATATACCTCACACACACACACACACACACACACACACACACACACACACACACACACACACACACACACACACACAAAAATGATTGAAAATGACTGTAAGTACCTAAAGGGAATTCTGCATTTTTCTCTCTCCAGGGACAAACACCAACAGCGACACTGTTGTGCTCTCAGGGCCTCTTTCTCTCTCATTTTTCTTGTTCCATTTCTCCGTCCGTTAACTCTCTCTCGCTTCGACTCTCCCTTTCTTCCTCTCTCTGCCCTCTCTCTCTCTCTCTCCCTCTTGTTGGCAGACAACCCTCTTTCTTTCTCTCATTCCTCCCCGCTGCTGTGTTTTTAATCCTCGTGTGTGCCAACAGAGACTGCAGACATCTTGGCCCCATGTCTATGCTGTGTGTTTGTGTGTTTGTGTGTGTGTGTGTGAGAGAGAGTGTGTGTATCCCAGGGAGACTGCCAGCACTCAAACAAAAGCTCTCGGTGAAGTTAGTTTGTCTTTACAAACGACAACCATACAACACTTAACCCTGTGCCCTGCATCTTTCCCTAGTCTTGTGTGGATTTAAGGTTCAAACGTAAAAAAGTGAAACCGCAAACCTGCGTGTGTGTGTGTGTGTAGCTGGATTTGTGAGTCAAGTTCAAGCATCCTTTTGAGAGGTACAGGCTCACAGCATCTTTTAACACACACATTATTTACCGTGTGTGTGTGTATGGTTGTGTCAGAACCGAAACACATCCTGTGTTAATGAAAACTGTACAACATCCGATTGTGTGAACATGCCTGTGTTCATTTCAATCACTATAAAGATATAAAGACAGATGTCCCGCCCTCCACACATCACTGTGTGTGTCTGCATAACCCATGACAAGTGAATATAACATTTATGAAATGTATGACTTTGTGCTGATGAATAACTCATGCCATGCGTTGGCTTACCTATGTGTTAAGGCACGCAATGATGCATAATACAGCAACATGTGCGTATACCTGCGTCACTGCTTTTTGTGTGTTGGTGTGTTGCATGTACTTGTTTAAGTGCGTATCCACTCACGTTTTCCTGAATATGCAAATGTTCTTGTGTGTTTTCGCGTGTGTGTGCGTATGCAGAGCTACATGAACAGTATATGACGTGAGCAGGGAATCTTCGCAACAAGCCTGTCAAATATGTCTACTCTACTTATCATAAACAAACATCGGGGACTCGGTGAGTGTGATTACATTGTTACTTTGGATTATAGATCCAGAATTGTAACATGCACAAAATTCTTCAGGTCTAACTGGATTTTTGAGTTTTTTAATTTTTCATGGCTGCTGTTGAAACAAAAAACAATGTTGTTTTCTGTCCCCATTCAAGATTTTTTAAACAGAATTTCAATCAGCACCCAGCATATGCACTAAAGTTATTAATTAGTGATGTAAGATCAGACGTGCTTGTTCACAGTTTGTACCTAGAAGTGAAGCAGCCTACATGGGGTTGTTAGTGTGTCTCAGCTTAGTAACAAAACAGGATGTAATTACTGTAGAAGGGTTTTGTTTTGCTGCACAGGGCTCAAGAAAGAAATGCAGCACCAACGATTTCATTTAATGCATCGACGCAGTGTTCAACCTGTCACTTTGTTTAAAAATAGACATCAAATCAAATTTTGAATAAGATGCAAATAACAAACTAGAAACTAAATGAGAACATTTGTTCACTGTCACAGTTTGATCTGAGAATGTTTGTTTTTCGAGGATTAAATTGTTCTATAAGCTCAAATTATTTTAAGCACAAAGTTGTGTATTCTAAGTCTTCCGAGACTCTAAGTCTGCTTTGTGTTTGCTTTCCTGTAAACACTGACAAGGTGAAAAGAGACAGTTAATCAAAGCTTTCATTAATGCTTTTATCTGTGTGGAAGATAATTAGACATGTCATTCTCATTTTCAGGTTCATAATTTCATTTTGGGAAACTTCTACAATAGGTTTATATGCTCCAATGCTCAAAAAACACATCAGTTTTCTCATACTGTCCAGTGCTGCAGCACTGTATTCCCACTCTGTCTGAACGGTCGGTTTTAGCTCCTGTCTCTTTAAGGCCTGCCTCTTGAATACCCAGTCTCCTCTGATTGGTCAGCTCCCACATGCCTGACCCAGCACTGCAGTCAACAACAGAGCAGCTGTGCTAAATCAATTCTTACATGCCAAACTAGCCACTAGGCACAAATCATGCAAATCTGAGACATGGTGCTAGAGTGTGATGTCACAAAGTCACAGGATAAAAGGTGGGACTACTGACGGGGTGTTTCAGGAGCAGTGTTTTCTGTGGGAGAGAGGAGCTTCAGTTGCTGCCGACTTTGACCTTTTTAACTTCCAAGATATTTTACATGCAAAAGAACCGGTATAATAAACGGTAAACGGTATAATACACTGAAGGGAAGGGAGAAAAAACAAAAAAGCATAATGAGGTTCCAAAAAATATGGTAAATTGACTTATGCTAATCTGATATCTACGGATGCTTGCTCTTTAAATCTTAACAGTTTTTAACAAATTGGAGATGAAAAGCTTTTTGTGCAAATGACACACATCCTTTAAACCTTGAGTTTATGGCTTTAATACCTGGGTAATTTTCACCGTTCAAATATCAAAGATGATCTCCTCTAAAATGCTAAAATTTCACTTCTTCCCTGGAAAATTGCTGCCATGATTTTGTTCAATCCCTAAGAGGAAGTCTAAAAATATGAGTTTTTAAACCTTCTTTTAATGTTACAGGTTGCACAGAATAGTCTGAAAATCACTTGCTGAAGTACTTTTTTGTACTAATTGATTTAATTCAACAGTGCTTTCAGTATAATCTATTGTATAATATAAAGATGGTTCAGCTATTTCAGGAGATACTTTAAAATCATTACATGGAACTTTTTTCCCTGCCACTGCAAGCAAGGGCTTAGGATTATTATAAAACAATGTTATTTAGCACACGCACACATACAGATAAATAGCATGTCCCTGTATGAAGTGTGGACAGTGCATTACCCCAGTTCTGGTATTGAACGGGGCCCATTAGCACTGTTAATCTATCGATCTAATCATGATCATGAAATAGGGCAATGCTTCCATTCTGGCTGTATCGGCCACAGTCATAAACTATGGCACATTTTCCTCACATAACCCACCAGGCAGTGCTGGGGTCATCTTGAGCATGTGCCACTTCTTGTTAGGCTTAATTTATTTAACATAACAAAGTCTGTAGACAGAGTGGGAAGAAAAGAGAAACAAATTTCACAAGTGAGACAGAACTCCCACGAGCCTGTGGAAATGACTAACACTATCAGTAACAACAGTGAAAACAAAACAAGGTCAAGCCTACTACATAGGCAGAGCAACTTCGAAATGAAAAATTGAATAAATAATACAATAAATTTGCTAGATAGAATGCACATAGCGGGATTATACGGTAAAATAACATGGTATCAAAATGATACTAAGCAAGAAAGGGACAAAAAAAAAAAAGAATAACTTGAAAAAATAATAATCGAAATGAATTCCAAAAACAGACTAATCTTGCCCGAGGGTGCCTCAATCGCACCTTCTGAGGGAGAGGAGACCCACACATGCACATCCAAACACCTAATTAGATTTTATTTTTTAGAGCACGGGTACACAGCGGCAGAAGGGCAGGGAGGCAGAACTAAGCAGAGTGTCAATAACACAGCGCGATGGTGCCGTGTAATTACAGCTAAATGATATCAGAATGGCCAAATAGTGAGAAATACACAGAATAATGAATAACTACTGTATAATCAAAATCAATAAAGAAACAAATGAGAGCTGCAGGAGAGCTTTGATCCAAACTCCTGCGCTAATAGGGTGCTTTAATGAAAAAAATGACGGCGGTCTCCTGGGATACGTCATGGTGGAACAGTAATTACAGTCATCACGCTCAACAATACCTTTCTTTTTTTCCCCTTTCCCGGATAACTGTCAACCTACATACATATATTCAAAAATACTATATGTGAAAAACAGCATGCATACACCCACGACCATAAACACATGCACAACCACACTCAAACACACAATGCAAAGCCCACGCTCTGGTTCTAATTACTGCATCCATTCACCATGCATTCCCCATTATACGCATACCCTGAACACCGTATCGTGTCAGATCATATTAAATCATCGGGTAACAATAGGTAACAGGAATCAATTCACAAGATTAATTGTCAGAGGTAGTAATCAATCCCACCCTCTCATTCATATAAAAAGCACACTCACTGTTTCATGTCTCAACCAGTAATATCTCATTAGAGATTAATACAGATCAGCTCTTTTAATTAGCCATCCCGCCCACACAGTCGCTGATAAAAGCCTCTGATCTTGCCTGTTGTAAGCTGGCAACGGTCTGTACTGTGTGTGTGTCTGTGTGTGTCTGTGTGTGTGTGATTCTTCCCTGTAGTAAAAAATGTCAGCTTCACTCCCACCTGCAGTCTTCATTGCTGTTTCATTAGGGAGGAAACACAGAGGTAGTGCACTGAATCAGCCCTGCTTCTCGTTTGTGTGTGTGTGTTCATGCAGGTCTGTGCATTCATCCATGTGTGCACATCAATGCACTTGTATATATTTGTGCTCGCAGCATCGTAATCTGAGCTTTTAGGCACGTCTTTGTTTATAGTATCACTTTGAAGATGGCAGGAGCTTGTGTGTAAGTGGATGTGAATGTGAAAGAGTGAGCGTTCGCATCTGCAATTCTCTGTGTACGTCTTTGTGAGAGCTATATCCTAATCTGGTTTCTAAAGCATCACTTTCTATGTTTACCCTGACGTCACTTTGATGAGTTTTTCCTTCAGGGCAAGAAAAAAAAAGTACCCCACATGGATACGTGCCAAAGCTCATGGAAATAAGCAGTCGTTTAGAGTCAACTCCATCGCAACACCTCAAACAACACCATCCTGATGGATGACAACGGGCCGGGAAAATAACTTCTTTGCCTTCAGGCTACAATGGCTGGCAAATCCCAAAATTCATCAAACGCCTTCAATATTTCACCAGCCATACTGAAGTGCAACACAGTATGAATCCATGAGCAATCCATTCAAGAAATATCCCAATCCATCCATTATATGTATGTGTCTATTCACCAGTACCCACCAGTCCTTGTTCCCAAAAGAGTAATTGTCCAATCATAGCTTAGCAAGCACAACTATTGCTCTCAATCGATACACAGAGGGAATGTTGTTTTAGCCTATCCCAAACCAAAAAAACCCAGCAGAAAAAGTGTATGACAGAGAGACGTACAGATACCATTATTTCCTGACCAATAAGAAACCTAAACTTTGTGTATAATGCCGAGTATGAGTACCGATCAGATTATTTTTTAAAAGCTGTGTACTAATAAACCACAATGGATGTTATGTTAAAGATGTTGCATTGTTGATTAAGTTGCATTCATGCGTATATTACGATGCTGGGATGTAACAGGTTCCCATGTCTGAGAAAGAAATTAAGTGTTATCGAATTTGTGAATAACAGCATTGTAGGCCGTGTGGGAGGCACCATTATCATTATTGGAACAACCCTAGTAAGAACTGGATTAAACATTGTATTACCTGCTCCAACCTAAGTTGTAATTGTAGGGATGTCCAGCTACAACTCACTGTAATCGAAGTCTACATCCAAGGCCAGGGAGCATGTCTTACGTAGCATTAAGCTAAATTGATTGTGGGTTCACATTTAAAAAAAACAGTCAGAGACAATATTTCAACCAACTGTGGATCTAATGTTAGCTAACGTTAGCTTAATAGCTACAGCTAATTCCAGGGACAGCTAAAAAGAACAGTTCCAAGCTAGAAAACACACCAGTTGTCTGACTCTTGGTACAACTTTGATTTCCAAAACAAATATGCTGAACATGATGACGCATTCTGTACCTTACTTACTGAGAATAAGATTCAAAGTTCAAAGTTTAAAAAAGAAAACTTTTAAGTCTAATGCTCTTAATTAGCTTAAAGCTGTTGTGTCATCAGTTTTATTTCCCTCCATGCCAGATTTGGGTTATCCTTTGCAGCTGATGCTGTCCATCAGTCAAGGCTAGACGCGGCTAACGGCTAGCTAAGTGGTGCTAATTGAGCTGGGGGCCTGCAATAATAGTTTCATGCAATGGGAAGTCATTCATCAGCACTGCTCTCAAACAGCGGAGAGAGAGGCGGTATAATGGAGGTAGTGAGGGACACTCCAGTCACTTGGACACAAGGTCGGAAAAAGAGATGGATGGACAGATAAGGTGAAAAGGGAGAGACAAAAAGACAAGATAAAGACATACAGAAGAGGAGGAAATGATTAGATCGTATCCACGTTTACTGGTCGAATCGCTTTCTATCCAGCCATGGCTAACACAGCTGATGCTGTCTGACACCCACACATACACCAACGGATATATACTGTGTTCTATATTTGGCAACATACTGGCCAACATGTTCAACCTTGCATTCAGTATTTTCACTCTGAGCAATGTGTATCAATGTGTATCATTGTGTGTGTGTGTGTGTGTGTGTGTGTGTGTTGTCTGGGCTGCATTTGAATCTTCACATAAACAGATGTGCACACACAGCATCCATACCAGTGGGAGTCTGCCCAGCCTTCAGCCTGCATCTGTCCAGCAACAGTACATTAGTGACCAAATGATACATGATTCCTGTCGCACCATCAGACCATTGTTTAGTCACTTTTAATGTAGCATAGTTAAAATGCCATTTACTGAATCTGTTGAAAAAGAAAATAAATTTAAAAAATACATCAGTTGACATTTCAAGAATACCCAAGACTTTTTCTGGCATGATTTGTTTCACCCCCACAGAGATTTAACAATAACTATTCAGCCTTACTGAGTTTCTTTTTCAAGCTGACAGTCATAAAACAGTTACATATTGTAGATATCTCAATTTGGTTTAAAATCCTTTGAGTGGGGTCCTTGGAGCTCGCTTTGACCTGTGAGAGTGTGTGACTCAAACCAGCATCAGCGCTATTTTAATTCATTTAATGTGTTTTCCTTACCTGTTACTCATGCATTGCGTTGCTTTTCTGCCATTACCTTTTGTACTCAGTCCCTGAATCACTTTTTCTCTGACCAGTTAACCTTGGTCTCTGCCTGCTGCTATGTTGATTTTAAATTCATAAGTGAAGCATTTTTCTCACCACCTTCTGGTTCTAAATGTAATCTGTTTTTGTTATTTTTTATATCATTGCTGTGTCACAACTATGCACTGGCGGTCAAGTACTGATCACCCGTCCCATCAGCAGCAAAACAAAAACCACACACAGAAAATAAAATCCACACGCACACAGCAACATAACCAACCATACAAGGACAGAGCAATTACCAAGTAAATGGCAAATTTAGCATGACGGACGGGTCAGTGCTTTCCAGTGCTTGTTGTCAGCCCACTGTGTGGATGTGTGCTACATACTCGAGGTGTGTGTACAGGGAAAATGAGCACTTGTAATACCACAGCCTCAGCCTATAAATTCAACACTCAATATGTTTCTAAAAAATAGACACGTCCATAAATCTATGGGTTAGAGGAGGAGTTCAAACGTCAAAATCAAGAGCCAATCAATCAATAAACGGCAAGACAGGATTTTCATATTACACCGCCAATTCAGTTACATCATCTACAGTGTCCAATGATTTTTAAGATAGGAAGATACATAGAAAGGTTACATTAAAAGTAGGCCAGAATCAAATTTAAAGCAGCTGCGAGGAGCTTTCATTTGAGTTGAGTCTGGCGGCCCCTGTGGACAAAAGTGGTATGAGAATAAGCACCCTCCTGCTGTAAAGATCTTGATCTGGATAGCACATGAATTTTTTAAACAAGCGAATTAAAGAAAGATGCTGCTTATTTTTTGTACAATATTTCACAGCTGTTTGCAGGAAGCATAGCAATGAGGTAAGGTATTTACTTGTGGCTATGTAAGATTAATACCTGGAATGTGACAATAGTGAAACAAATTAAACTGTGTTTGGGTAACATTACCATTCATACACCTAGCTTACATGTAATTCTACAGCTAACAAATCTGGTTGCTCATCTGGCCCCCATAGAGAGCCGAAATCACAACCCTTCCAGTGGACCTCATGGGACCGTGTTTCGGAAATAAAATGTATTCAGTAGTCAATGAGTAGAGACAAATACATGTTGATCCAGTTTGAGTTGTGCCATGAATTACATACATGACGTTTATGAATGAAAAAAACTGCTCAGGGAACCACATAGTCTCAATCAACATACATCACCAAAACCAACATTTATCTGACAAGACCAGCTATACAATGTTTAAGTTACAGGTTTTGGTGACCGTTCATCGAGACAAAGTCATTAATGCGAATGTTTCTCAAGTTGATAAAATTATTTTTTAAATTGATGAACATGTGTAATTCATTGTACAATTCAAGCAAGATGAAAAAATGATTTGTCACTACCATACATGATTTTTACAAAATGCTCTCAGTGCTAAATTTAGGTTCATAACAGTTTATGCCCTTGACACAGAACAATCACAGACCTCTCCAGACATTTTATACACCACCAAAAACTCTGTAAAAATAAAAAATAAAAAAGTTGTAAGCTACTGAGCTGCTGACAGAAAAAAAAGGAGCGCATGAGATTCAGTCCTACCTCTCTGCTGTGGAGTAGGCCTTTCTCTGACACATCACTGCCAACGTACTGCTTCCCGGTGCCATTTCCTGTTTGATCTCCCACGCAACGAGGTTGCTGGGTTTCACAGCCAGGAAGTTGATGCCTGACTGGAACCACACCCTGCAGAGAGGGATGCAGGAAGAAACAGAAAGAGAGACAGACAGGTGGAGGAGAGAGAAAGCAAGGTTAGTCTAAAGTTCACACAAGCACATCATAAACAAAAGAGGTGAGAAAGCCGAGCTGTCACAGTGACAGTTTGGGAGAATTTGCTTAAAATTGAATTTGCTTCGCTTGGAATTTCCTCTGCCCCGATTTTCTCGCTGATTTTCTTTAATCCCTGATACGTGCCACACACTCTTTGTACAAAATGTCTTTTAAAATGGATTCACGCAGCATGGTGCCACCACCCACGGTATGTTTTTGGTGGGAGAAGACAAAGGAGTGACAGGAGGAGCTCTTATGAAAGTTAACATTTTTAACAGAATAAGTGCTTCGAGGAGGATGAGTCGGCTCTATGCTGAGCCAGAGATTATATCTAATACACAGAATGTGATTGCTAATGAGAACAGCAATAATGAAGGAAACATTTCTGACTGATGTGATTTGGGGTCTTGTTTCTGTTAATTCTGGTCTCTTTCTCCATCTCATCCTCTCATCGTTTTCTCTTTAATCTGTATGATTTCCAACTCTCCCTGCTACCATGCTTGATTCAATTTCTATTGGATTCCATACCCCTTCCTTTCCTTCCCAGCTTCCCTCTCCCTTCCCCTCATTCCCTTCCAGATGTCCACCGTTTTTCTATTCCTCCTTCCTCATCATTCCCTCGATGCTTTCTCTCCTTTATTTGCCTCACCAGGTCTCCTCTTTCATCTCTTTTTTCATCCTCCTTTCCTCCTAAAACTTATTTTCTTTCTCTTATCCATCCCTCTGTGACTTTCCTCCATTCCTTCCTCCCTCTCTTCCATCCCCATATACCTTACTCCACCCCTCCCTCAGCCCCTCCTCCACCCCTTCAATCTCAAGGCATCCTATGGCTAATCTCTTTATTTTCTTTTCGCTCCCTCTCTCTCTCGCTCTTCCTAATCCGTCCCGGTGTGTTTTGTTCTATTTATCACCTTGACGAGACCCTCCCTCAGTTTATTAACACACTTTATAGGCTCACACACACAAGCTTGTTTACTGCTTTTCTTATTAACACGCATACAACAGTCTCTGGCAAACGACTATGCAAATACCAACACAGATGTACTCTCTAATAAACTTTTTCCTCTACACAGAAGGGGGAAAAAAAAACTGCCAATCCTCTTTGTCTCCTTTCTCATTATTACTTTCTCGTGCTTGCCTCGCTTCATGTCTTGCCAGAAAACTGCCTGCAAATGTGTCATGGTGGTCCCTTGCCACGCTCTCTGTACATATGTTTGCGTATGTATTGTATGTATGCGCCTGTGAGTATGCATGAGCTGTGTCCAATCAGGATGCGTTTTGGTGCTTCGGTGCAAGGGAGCGACTCTCTTGTGAAAACTCAAAAACCCACTTTTCTGTTTCACTCTGAACTAATTTTTCTTTGTGTGTGTGTATATATATATATATATATATATATATATATATATATATATATATATATATATATATATATAGATATATATATATATAGATAGATATAAATAAAAGGAGGAAAAATGTTCCCTGGTTGATCTTTGTTGTGTGTTTTTTCTGCGCTACAGTTAGGAAAAATGCAGAAAAAAGGAGGAGTGGAATTGCTTAAAAGTAGTCATGCAAGTAAGGCAGTGTACACATTGTTTGAGTGTGATGTGTGCCCGCGTGTGCACAGCAACACAGCACAAAATAACAGGCGGTCCCCCCAAAAAACTCCTCTTTTATTATTCAACAGCTGAGAGTTACATAAAATTAACTTTCCAGAAAAGTCCCCGGTATTGTTCTGCTTCCTCTGCTTCTTCGTCTCTCTCTCTGTCTGTCTCCTCTATCTCCCAACCTCACCTTCTTCTCCTCCCTCCCTCTCCCGTTCACCCTGTCCTCCCCCTCAACCAGGCCCAGAATTGAAAAATAATCCACTTCAAAAAGGAAATTCCCTGCGCCCAGACTGTGGTAACAAAAGTATGTAACGCAAATAAATGAGTAAGGAGTGGTAAAAAATTGAAGAATAAAAAACAGGTGATACAATGTGAATTAAAGAATGACAGGAAGGGAGCATGAGGGAAACAGACATGAGTGGCTGAACGCTGGCTGAGAAATCCCAAAGAGATTTATGAATGACAAGGTTGTGGCAAAGACAAATCATAATTAAAACATACTGAAAAGAAATGAATAAATAAAACTTCTCCAGTGCTCCTCCAGCAGCAATGGTTCATGTTAATGTAATATCAAATAATGCTCTTGCTTTTTGTTTTTATTTTACCAAAATCTAAAAATTCATCCTGCAGCATAACCAAACAAGAACCCAAATTGTGACATGTGTAAAACTGCAGCCCACATTAGCCCAAAGCACCACCATCACAGAAAGTAGAGGCCTGTCACTGAACATTTTGAAACCGACTGCCAATGATTACAGCCGGCATATTATCTGAAGAGTGACAACCAAAAACTAAAACAATTATCTCAATGTCAAAACCAGCAGAAAATACCTATTTTCTGTGCAATTGTAGGGTATTTAAATTGGACCATTTTCTGAAAGTACAAATCACTCATGCTTCTTTTTTTTTCTGCAGCTTCCTTGCACTGAGACCGTCCTCACCAGAGAACAACATTTGTAGTTTCATCAAACGCTTCATAATAAATGCATTTGTCTGACCAGAGACCTCTTGCTGTGGCGCAAGGAGTCATATAAAATATTAGGACAAACTCCACCTAATTTTACACGTTAGGGAGTACTGCTGCAAATAAGAAAACAAGTAGTATAACGCCGGGTTCAGACAGGACGCCGAAGCGCCGCGATTAGCTGCGAAGCGCCGAGGAGCGGAGCCATTTTCGTTTCGGCGCCCATGTTAATCAATTGTGTCGTTCACATAGGTAGCGCCGCGGCGCTCTGCTCCGCTGCCGGCGCGACCTGGCGTAAAGCCTTTCGTGGCTCCAGAGGAAGCTGCATGTAATCTGATAAATATCCTCCAGTGGCGAAGTTGCACTATGGGTAATAACAGCACCAGGTTTTCAAAAGGAAGAAGAATGGCTGCTGTATCAGTTTTGATCATTTGTTTTTAAACTGTCCATAATGATACTGACTGTTGTTTAGGAGTGCAATGCAAGACGAGTGGACTGCTTTTCAAAACCTGGTGCCTACATTACCCACAGTGCAACTGCAGCTGACTGACATCACTGGAGGCAGTTTATCAGATTACATGCAGCCTAGTCTGGAGCAACAAAAGGCTTTACATTATTTTTTTTCAGATATTCAGTGGTACTCCTCAAGACCTGTAAACATTTACACAGAAATGCATGAAATTGGTGGAGTTACCCTTTAACTGTCATGTTCTCATCAAGCCATAGCAGACAGGGTAGGCATAGTAACTTTTGTTCTTGCTTTTATCTAATGACTTTTACAGAAAGACTTTTAATTCAGCATTCGGTATAGAATGTTCTTGTAAATGGATCACAATGTAGTGTGACAGGTCTAAAATTCTGAAGTACTGTTGGTTAAATTAAAAAGAAAGTGGGGCTTTCAATCATAAGTGAGTCTGCAGCTTTTAGCAGGTGTCAGTGTATCTCTAACATTCAAAGATGATGTTTGAGAGAAAAAGTACACTTTGAGTTTGCATGCCTGGACGATGAACACACCTAACCACAACACAAACACACACAGTCATATATGTAAGAAAACACAGCAGCACTGTCCTCCCATGGTGCATCTGTCAGGACCTTGGTTTGTGTGTGTATGTGTGTCTGTGTGCACGTCTGTCAACAAGCAGGATGATGGACAAGGCTGCGTCCCTAAGCTGCTTCTGTCAGATCCGTGTACAGCATCAGAGCCTGACAAGTGTCTGTGTGTCTTTCTTTCTCTGTCTGTCTGCTTTTTTTTTTAGGTAATGTGGGAAGACAAGCAAAACTCCTCCCTACGCACACGCTCTACTTCACTTTGCCTTATTCACCTACCGCAGTTTTGATCAATCTTTACTTTATTTTTCTATCAATGATGCTGCTCAGTCTCAAAACTGGATGACTGATCTGTGACACAGTCTATCTGACAGGCCTCAGCAGACGCATTTACACATATCACATATCATCCTTTGCTATCTAATTTTCTTCTATGATTAAAAAAATAATAAATCTACATGATAAATCTATGAATCTGTAAGAATTTCGACAATTTCAGTGTAATACTCTTAAAACTTTACACCAGAAACATTAACTGGCCATCTATTCTCCCTTGCTCCCTGGCTGACACTCATACTCTACACACTTTTACAGCTACAGTCTGCTCCTGTTGGCCACTGAGTAGCTCACAGAGCATTACAATTGATTTTCTTTGCCTTTTCTTTTTCTGGAGCAGTGCCTTGTTTATAGGCACTTCAACACTAGTTTTCCGAGCGGAAGAATAAAGAGTAAAAGACTCGATGGAGGGGAGAAGCAAAGGGCATTATGCCAAAAAGCTACGTTGTGAATAAAGTTTCCCTTTGCTCTTTTAAATCACAATTGCGAGTTTAAATGCAGTATGTGCTTCTGTCATTGTGATGATGTCTCTTTATCTTTTTTTGGAGTCGTTTTTTTTTTTTTTATATATATATATATATATATACACGCCCCAGAGGGTACCTTTACCTCAATTATGCAGATTGTACCTCTTTCTCAGAGACATATTCTAAAAAGTCAGATACTGCTTCATCCCTCGCTGCTGCTCGTTGTTATGGTAAGAGACTCTGCATGTGCCCAAAAGTGCAATCTTAGAAAAGGTCTTATAAATCTGAGGAACAATAACCACACTATTAACAAATACATTGTTAACCCGCATTTATATTTCCCTTATTTACAACAGCAAACACTAAAGCTGACAAAACCAAGAGAACAGTTGAATGGAGAGGAGGGATGAGAGGAATGTGAATGAAGCGATGCATATTTATAGCTTAGCCTTTCCACATGGGACGAGTGACCCAGGAAAGCCAGCAATATGTGCAAGAAAAGGATCACAGATTGTTCTGCTGAATCACCAATTAATTCCCTCGACACCTTAACCCATCCCTTAACTAATCTTTTCACATCCTCACCTGCTTTAAAGCCTCTAATTATCCAATGAAAAATAAATGGAAACACTTTTGTAATTTTCTCATAGGTGATTGTACACTTGTTAGGAGATGAAGTCTAAAATCGTATCCCTCCTCTGTTTACACCTCCCACACACTATCTCCGGCCAACACGGAAGCACAATCAGCGCTAGCGCAAGGTCACGCAGACCTGTGAGTCACATGTATGACTGTTTTCGGTAAATCACCGCAGTGTTAGTCGTAACTCTGGACACTGGGTTTCCTTGGAGAGCATCTGGTGATGGAGCGACTGATTTACACTCAGCAGAGAGACAGAGGAGAGGAAATAGAGAGAGGGAGGAGGGCAGGAGGGGGTGAACACGGGGAAATGGGGTCAGGAAGAAAGAAAAGTAGAAGAACCCCAACCTAGAGACTGAATTGAGACGTCAGATGCACGGTCACGCTAATATGCCAATATGCTAATATGCTGGTGGTTGGATTGTCCATGACTTGTGAGAAAAGGTATGCAACCCAACAAATTTAGGACGGGTTCTGGCCTACTTCTTATTCACATACTTTATTTAACTCATGCATCTTTAGTCGTGCACATTATTTAACTGGTAGCAACCTGGTTATTCGCACTTTTCAAAAACAGAACTGAAAAACTGCTTTACAGGGAAAAGAAAGGGGAAAAAAGAGAGAGAAGAGGACATGCAGAAATAAGTAAAAGTTTTAAAATCTAGAAAACCTCAAACCTGCCAGTGGTGCACTGCTAGCAGGAAGGGCACTGGAAGGGCACCCTTCAGGTCACTTCCCCAATTTCTCAGTATCCTAGTGACACAAATATCAGTTTCTTGTTTGATGTGTGTCGTGGCACCTCGTAACCCAATCCAGAGGAAGAGTTGAGTGTTGTCCCTATGCATATTTAAGCCCTCCTGTCCACATAGCTTGCCACTGAAAATGGATGAAACAGGTGCCAAGAAGAAGAAATACGCTTCAAAATTTCACTCAACTTGGTGCAAGACTTGCCCCTTTTTTTGACATTTGCCCCCTGTCTAGCTTCCTCGTCCTCTTACCTCCACTCATTGCTCACGCTTGCTTTACTTTAATATCATGCTGATAGGTCAAATGTCAGATATTGTGTCAGAATATATATGGGTTGGAAACTACTCAGTTAGTTGGAGTTTTGTTGTCTTGTTTAGTACGATCATCACCTGTGCCAGACATACCTGCCTGCAAAACCATCCAAGTATAGATGAATAATGGCTTCCATTCAGGTTCTTTTATCTTCTTTAAATGAATTATATCCTGTGAAACACCAGTCTCGACACCAGTGTAACCTCTGCAAATGCCTGCTGTGCAGTAAATTTATAGACTGCAGGGAACCTCCCATTATAGGGTAAGCCCTTATTGCTTGAAAAGTCAGAGTGTTTACTGCCTGTGGGCTTTAAAAGGCTAAAATCTGACAGATTTCTTCAGTAACTCTTCACAACTCAAAGGGCTTAAAAAGTCTCCCAGGGCTCAGGAGAGATTTGGATGAGTTATAACAACAAGCATCACACTGATAAACAGTATTTTAGAATAGAGAGGTAGATCTATAAAGCCCTTCAGGATTTCACGCTCCTCTTAAATGCAGTATTTTGATGTTCTCTCACTTTTCATCAGTTTTTCATGAGTAATTCTGCAGCAGATTAGAAGTGATATTTTCAAGTTTATTAAAGTTGCTGGTGAAAAAGAAAAAAGCAACAGAAAAAAATAAAGACCTGGAGCGAAGAATCAAACCAGTTCCCAATCGTAATGGCTGCTAATGTAGAGCTACAAAGGATGATTCGTACAGATGCTCCAGGTGGTAGCCTGTCTTGGATGTGAGAGGAAAGGTGGGTTGTGTTCAAATATGTCATGGGTGCTATCAGATTATTGAATCATTGTTGCTGTAAAGAATGATAAGATGCAACTGAAATCAATTTGACAGTTATTGTTGTCATTGCATCATTAGCCCAAACAACCTTTTTCTAATCCGTGGCATACTTGTGTTTGTATTTCTTAAATTTAAGGCTGACTTTCCCATAAATCTCGAAGAGGATGTTGCGCTACTTCACCCTCACCTTCACTGGTGTCAGTCTGCGTGTTTGTTTGCTCTTTTGTTTGCTCTTTCACCTGTTCCACCATCTGCTGTTGGAAGAAACTGCCACTCTTACTATTTTCTCAGTGAGGGTCTGAACTCTAAAACTAAATGAGGAACCTCAGGTTCATGTTGCGCATTGAAGTTTGTGTTTCGGTCTAATTTAATGAAACGTGTCACCAAACTAGAACTACTGTACGTTTCTGCAGTCGCAAAGCAGATGAAGTCTCAAAAGTTCCTGGAAATATATGGTAATGATCCATTTTCATCACAATACAATACAACACTTGTTTCTGCTCTTTTTCTCACACTAAAAAGGCATCTTAAAGCACTCTGCCAATAACTGCATTCATCTTGGAACACATCTTTCAAGAGGTTCATCTCACTTTTCAAATAGAGACTGCTGGTATGATGGCAATGCACTTAAAAGTACATAAAACTGTAAGTGGTATGGTTTTCAATACATATAAAAGTTCCTTTTAACTCTCTTGTTCATTCTTCACTAATAATATTACTCTAGGTTTGAGTACCATTGCCTTGATGTAATGTTCAAGGAATTTCAGCTTTTTCTACAATGCACTCATTGCCATGCTGCTCCGGATGAAAATGTCGGTTAAACGGCTAAAATGTAAATGAAAAATGTGCATGCAAATCTAAAGGCATTCTTCTCTAAACAAAAGAGCAGACTCGGAGCCATATGCTATGTGTCAGAAAACGTTGCTGCATGCACAGCAGCAGATGTGTGTCAGAGACAAAAGTAAAAGAAGACATATTGTTTGTCTGAAGTTGCTGCTGGAGCAGATGTTTCGGGTTAAGACACTTCGGAAGCCTCCTTTACAAGGGTACTGTTGAAGATCAGCTTAATGTTCACGAACATGTCCAACAATTCTTATAGGTCTAATAATGTCGAAAGTCGGATTTCCATGTCTTTTTTTTTTTTTTATCATAAAGCAGGTACAGGTATTGTATAAAATCAAAACCCTCAATGCACTGAGAAAAAACATACAGAAACATATTCAGAAACTGTGCCTACCACCAGGACTTCTGTAAGGTTCTGTGTCATAACTACACAGTCCCCACCCTCAGCACAGCCATAGCTGTGGAAACTATGCTCAGGCCTGTGAGAGCTGACCAATCAGAGCACATTGGGCTTTTCAGGAGGGAGGGACTTTAAAGAGACAGGCATGGAGGGTGACAAGAGGTTCTGCAGCAATGGATGGTATGGAAGGAACAAAAAGTTTTTGGAACATTAAAGCATGTATGCATTTTATAATAAACACCAGAAAAAATGAAGCATTATATGGGATCTTAAGTATAAGTACAGCAGTGTAGGGCCAATGAAATGCATTAAAACTAGAGTTATATCTGCGTCTTGTAACTTTCTATGACAGCAGTAGCATTGTGTAATAAATATCAGTATATTTGGGTGATTATTAGAACATGTTCAACTCAGGGTTGGCAACCTCTCAAATTTATAATAACAGAATTACAGTAAGAAATTTCACACGGAAAATATTATACATTATTAAAATGATTGCCAAGATTGCCTATAGTTTAAATCGCCACCCTTGTTGATAATTCATGACTTAAAGAAACAGCACAATAGGTAATATAGCAGCAGTTCTTTGGAGGCACAGACAGATGTTCAACAATATTCAACACACCACCTGCATATTCTGGAGAATCGGCTGCCATTGGACATGAGTGGCATTTAAATGAGTCGACTGTCAGATCATTAAAATCTTGTTTTCTGCTTTTCCCGCTTTTTGGAGAGGCAGCGGCAAAACAATCTGTTGTTTTGATGGTTACACCGAGAAGAGGCAGGGTTACTTTTTTTTTTTTCTTTTTTTTTTTACATGTGACAAGCTGTCAACAAATGGAAAAGTTGAGAAAGTGAGTTAAGTTATGGGGTCTTAACAAGTTGCAGATTCGATGCTATAACAAGAAGTTCTCCATCTGTGATCATGCCTTATTCTTGGTTCAACAGATTTCCGGTACGCCAAGGCTGTGATTAAAGGTAAACCAAGTCTGATTTACTCATTATACACGATTTTAAAAGGCAGCTGGTTAAAGTCTCTTTTTTTTTTTTTAGACATAATTCCACAATGTATACTCTTGAAAAAGGATACAATAAGAAACAATAATAAAGTTTACTTATAAGTAGTTAAATATACAACTCTTTTTGTAAAGAAAAATATACATGAACACTTTTATGATAATATATTTGTTTTGTGTGGACATGGTTGATTGTTTGCTTTCTAAATACCGGTCATATTTTTACCAAATAGTTCTTGTCTTTTGCTTTTGATTTTAGTATTCATAGTTTAGTGCTTCACTAACCCTAAATGTATGCATTTTTTAAAGTTGGAGTGATGGACAGATTGGAAGGCGAGGGTTCTGAAAGTTTAAAATGAACAGGTGGGATTGTGTTTTAAGACACAGTGAGACAGATGGAGGAGCTGCAAGTTTGGAAATTTATAGCAAACAGTAGTTAAAAATTTGAAAGAAGGACGTAAAACGGCCCTGTTATGATGGTCACAGGTCAAATGTGTCACTCTGTGAGAACATCTGTTATATCATGCCACCCTGAGTCTTCTTCTTTGGTTTTTTACTTTGAATTACTCTCTTTCCTTCCAAAGGCCTTTTATTCAATAGTTCTCTCCTGTGGTCTCTCTTCCTTTGTTGTCCTTTAATCCTGTCTTTCATTTTGTTGTCCTTCTGCCCGCTCTTACATTGACTTTTATATCCTCCTTTAAAGTTGTCTTCCACTCTCATCTTTCAGTACACAATCCTTTGTCACCCTTTTTTCCTTTTATAACACAAACATATCACCCCCAAAAAACTTTTTAGCCTTAGTCAGTAGCAGGAACACTAGCAGCAACTATTTGTCAAGACTTCCCTTGCAAAAAAACAGCTTTTGTCTTGTGTTCAAATACCTTATTGCAGACCTGGTTGTTTACTTACTGGAGCACGGACTAGTGGCCATGTGAATTATAAGTCTTGTCTGTGTGGAACAAAGACAGAAAATCAAAGCTTTTCTAATGTGGATGTTAATGTATCGATAAAACCAAAAGTTGAAGCGAAACAGACTGAGTGAATAAATCTTGAGGTACATGAAGCATACCATCTTGTTTCTTGTGCCACTTCTTGCATGTGTCATTGTGCCGAAATGTAGTTTGGAGACCGGACAGACTCATCTGACCCCCCGTTGCTGATCAATCATGTCATGTGCAAACCACAACGGCTTAAAATTCTAGATTACAAGACAGTGTTTTGTACAGGTGGTGTTGTTCCTGCTTGGCATATTTGCCTGCCGCATCTCCGCTGGGGTACCCTGGGTCAGCTGCAGGGTCATCAGCTGGAGCCCTTGTTCAATGATGTTTTGCCCCCTAACCAGTACAATCTGGGGGCATGTAGGCGGCAGTGGCCAGTTAGGGAGGTCTCTCCAAAACCCCTACAGCTGACCCTACCGGAGTGTTGATCCCCAAATTCTATCCCTCCTCCAGAGTCACAACCACTTTTTCAGCTTCCTCAGCCATTTCCTTGATGGTCCTCTGTAGGCTTGCCCCGGTCACACCAAACTGCACTTAAGAGTTGGATTGTTGATTTGCCGACAAAGCCCCTCCATCCGACTTCAACTGGGTAAATAGCTGCGGACCAGCCACCCTCCCTGCACTCTGCTGCAATTTCAGAGTACAGAGCAGCTTGTACTCTTTTGCTGCTGGTACCCCTTCCTCCCAAGGGTCAGTGAGTTCGATAATGAGGACCTTCTTGGCAGCTGTGGACCACATAATGACATCTGGTCTGAGAGTTGTTTGTATGAGCTCAGGTGGGAAAAGTAGCTGCTTGCTCAGGTCCACCTGCATTTCCCATGCCTTTCCAGGAGTAAGCAGGAATGTCTTCCTGGCAGCAGGAGGTTTTGTAGTGTGAACAGCACAGCGTATTGACCACATCGTTTTCGTTCATTTGAAGTTTGACTGCCACTCGTTTAGTTGCCTCACATCATTGCGCCCTCTTCTTCTGCAATGGTTTAATCACCTCCAACTGGAAAGTTAGCACCACCAACTGTTTATCTTGATGTGCCCATCTCTTAATATTCATGTAACAGTATTAGGATGCAACAGAATTACCATGTTGTGGCTCCTTTCCCTTGCTGGTGCTAGTATGCCAGACGGTTGCATATGTTAATGTTGAAGTTTTTGGGTCATCAAAAAGACTAGTGCTGTGTGAAAATAATAAAATGTCAGTATTTCAGCTTTTAATCACGTACTGCAAACCACCAGTCACAACAAAAACATGAAGGCCTGATGTTCATCTCCTGACTGTTGTGACTAAATATAAATCTACATAAACCTTTAAGATTTAATTTGCAAATATTGTTCTTAGTTTGCATTTTTTGATTTTGTCTTGAATCTCTTACAAAATGACCTTTGTAACACAAACACACACACACACCTACACGCACACACACACACACACACAAACACACACACACACAACTGCTGTCTCTTTGGCAGTCTTTCTCCACAGACACTCTCTCTCTCCATGAGCAGCTGGGGCCTCAGTTATATAAGTTTACTGCAAAATGTCTATTGTGTAATAATGATGAAAGGTGCTGGAGAACAGGGACGTGTGTGTGAGTGTCTGCCTGTGTTCGTGTGTGTGTTTTTAATTCAGCGGCCAGTAAATGTGACCTGCCTCACACTACATGACCCTGTACTCAACCTATGGGTGCTTATACAAGCCTGTGTGCACATATGTTGGCTTCACTTGTGTGTTAATTATGCACGAGTAAGAAAAAGGCAGTTCAGTCCTGCTGCAGACGTGGTCTTTGTTTTGCACTGATGTTCAGAACAGGCCTCGTCACCACCAGCCCTGCAGGGGTAGCCATTATAGAAGCCCCTACTCATACATCAATCCTACATCTGTCCTGCATAGTACTAGAGATGATCTCAAAAGGCCATAATCTGCAGGAGTTTGATCTGGATCATTGTAAGTAGAAAATGAAAATCATTTAGCCAGATGTTGAGACTTTAAAAGAACTGCCAATGCTGATGGCATAACTTTTCCACCAATAAAGGGTGATATAATCCATTAATTTTCTTAATTCTGATGTATCAGCCGGAAAACCATTATTTGTAAATTCCAACATCTATTAAGAGAGAGCATAAAGTCATTACAGAGCAGTTTAGCAATTTAAGGTTTAGAATGGGTTCATACTGTATGCACCATATGAGCTGCATCGGAGAGAGTCAGCATGGATATGCTGATGGTGTGGAGTATGACTGTTGTACAGGATGATGTACTGGTGTACAAGTCAATGCAGCTTAACTTCAGACAACTGTCCTACAGCAGCTGGGGAGCAGTACGATAACCACTGACCATGACTGCAGTAATGACTGCATTAGAAGTACAGTGATGCTCTTGAAATATGTTGATGCATTTAATGACAATTTGACTGGATCATACTAAAGAAAGTGCTAGATGTTGAGGACTGACAAGGTAAACAGAGAGCCAAGTTGGTTGGTTGGTTGGTTGGTTGGGTGGGTGGATGGATGGATGGATGGGTGGGTGGGTGGGTGGATGGATGGATGGATGGATGGATGGATGGATGGATGGAGATCTACAATACTAAAGAGCATATCTCTGGTAAAGTTTGTTTATATTATGGACTATCTCCATAAATGTCAAAAAATGTAAATTAGACCAGTTACATCCTTTGAATGCATAATTAAGTATATTCAAGGTTATAAAATAACTGCTGACAAACCTTGCTGATTAACTTCATGATTTGATATGTCCTGGGGGTGCTTCCATGGAAATGGAAAATCAGCATGAGTTAACAAACAAATCATTGACATAAAGCTGTGAATAAGATCCATAAGTAGTTATTTATATCTCATAAATGACTGAGCTTGATGTACCTTAATAAAAGTCTAATCATCACACTTTGTCTGTCCTCCATTAGCGCTGCAGGAACATCATTTCTCGAATGTTTTGCAGCTGGCACACAAAGTGTTTATAGAAACACCAAACGAACGCCAACTGGTTACCAACCCTTTCTTTGCAGTCTCAATTATTCTTCTTTGTGCGTGAAGGTAAGGTGCAGCAGTTCAGCGTGCATGCAGCAAAGCGTGGGACTTCTACAACTGCTACCTCTGTACACATTTCTAAGCAGGACACTGATAATGTAATCTGTACAGCTTGATGTTTGGATACTGGATCCCTTTCAAATAAAAACCCTCACACACACGGAATCAAACCGCCCACTCTACTTCCCACCACACATGGGATTAGAACGACATATTTCTCTGTAAACAAAGACACAGACAATAGCGGTGGGTTGTTGGCTGCTGTTGTAGCTTCGAGCTAGTCCTCTGGGCCGAGGTCCCAGATTAGCAGTGTAGCAACCAGCTACTCTGCCACAGATCACTCTCAGCAGGCGCAGACTGGAATGCTACAGGAGGACTTTTACCACCAAATCTGAGCTAAATGAAAGGAAATTCCACTCAACTTTATTGTTACATAATTAATGTGTTTTGGCTTTTGTTTGTTTTGCTTTTCAGTATTACGGGGCAGTTTGGATTTCGATCTTGTAACAGAAGGAGGAGCAAGACAACTACTATTGAGGGTCGAAGAAAGTTACTTCTACATTGTTTCTCTTAATGGTTACTTGTTAGAAGAAGGTTATTTGGAAACACGATACAGTGAACAACAACCAATTTGGTAAATTAAATACCATAAATCAATTAATTACCATGCATTGTTAATTTGACTGGTAATTACCTTTTGGCATTTCATTCTTAGTTAAGAATACTTTGCATACAAAACTCCACATAAAATAGATCTTTCTTTTCCTCCTGCAGGTTTGAAAAGGGGCAATCAAAAGTTAGTAGTTTTGTCCTTGTCCTTTATGTACCTCGACTTAACTTTCAATGATGAGTTAAAAGCAGTGTGGGTGTATTTGACTGGATTAAAGTGATGAATGCCTACCTCCAGTTTGCAGTTGCTCTGACAAGATAGTAGAGAAAACTGCCTCGCCAGTCAGGTTCAGTGTGGCCAAGGTTTAGTAGTAAAAGTCTTTTCTTTGGTATAAATGAAATCTCAAAAGCATCAAGAAACCAATGATACCAGGACAAGGTCAAAACCGTGGAGAAAAAAAAGTCCAGAAAATTGATACTTATGTAATTTTCCTTTGCAGGCTGTGATCAGAAAGCAATTCAGAAAGCACAGGAAGAAAGTGTGAAGGCCTATAAACTGTGAGATCTCTACACCTTACTGGTGTAAAATGTAGTTCAACCAAAAATGATAAATTTAGTCACTGCTCATCCTCACGCCGATGGAAAGTCGAGTGAAGTTACTAGATAACATCTTTTGAAATCATTTTGGGATCTCAGGGCTTCCAGAGAATTGGATGATGCCAGACGAGCTTTATGGAGCCATTTCATGTTTCTTCAATTTGTTTTTTATTTATTTTTTTTTGTTTTTAACGTAAAACAAGTCCCCATCTACTTCAGTTGTTGAGGAGAATGCTGCAATTCTGTTTTGCTATGAAGCTCCAAAAATGTTTTTGTGGAAAATGAAACCCGACTTTCAGCATTGGGGTGAGTAAAGTGACTAATTTATCATTTCTGGGTCAACTTATCCTTTAATCAAACAGACCTGCAGCCATTAGGGTTTTGACAATGGATTCTGATAAAAGAAAATGTAATAAAATAATTACAGTTATCATAAAATGTTACCAGATATTAGGGGTGTGCGATATGACGATATTAGATCATGAAGGATTAGAATGTGTAGACGATCTGCCAAAGTGCAGAGATGGTAGGGATCTTCTAGGGCACATTCTATAAATTGCAGTTCTATGCTGATGCACCGACGCACCAAACGTATTACGTCGTCAACCTGACTGACCAATCATAGCGAATCACGGGCAGTGACTCGCTTTCTTACCCACTTCCTTGTTTATGTGTGTAGCGGTAGCCGCATGGAGAGAGCCATGGCTGAAAGCCAAACGGAGGAGTTGGTCGCTTTTAAAAAAAAATAAATAAATTAAAAAAAACAGCGTTTCACCATCTCTCATCTCTGCCAGTTAGCCCCTCCACCTGCCGCCTCTCTCGGGTGCGGGCGCGCACACACACACACACACACACACACACACACACACACACACACACACACGCGCGCGCGCGGGCGCATGGATAGGTCGCGCTTGGCCGCTAATGAACGGTAAATGCGCTAATTGTACAGTGTTCAAATTAGCGCTTAAATCCTGTTAAAATGACTGTTGAATAAAACAAACAGTAATGTATTCATTGATATTTTACTTTCATGTTTATTGAAAGCTACCTTTTATGTTGCAAGAGTGCACTTTATCAGAGTGTTGTTTACCTTTTAGTATGTTTACGTTGTTTGCACATGTTGGCAAAACTGCAACTATTTAAATTAAAATCTGCTGATTTAAGATCGTGATAAAATCGAAATCGTGATTTTATTTTTAAAAAATCGTGATATGATATTTTTGCCATATCGCCCACCCCTACCAGATATCATACTGCTTCCTGCTAACCCAATGCTTGATATGTGTTTTTCAGTGAAAAAGTTGTCGCCTTTTTCCTTTGCAATCCACACATGTTGACACGACAGTCTGTCACTGAAACCTTAAACTACCAGCAAGAGTTATGCGGCTGTTCCCAAGAGGATCTTTAGAGAGTCACAAACATTGATAATGAACAGGAGACCGATTTTGGTGGAAACGGTGCTAACACCAGGGAGAATATTAAGACAATATGGGCCACATGCGGCTGAGAACTGCTTACTCAACAGAGCAATAAAGCTCCATGCAGCTCATTTGGATGAAAAGACAAAAATTTAAGAGTCCAAGACTTCAGAGTCTCATTTATTATGAGTGGAAGAGGTCCAAAGTACCTCATCCCTTCTAAGTGAGGGGATGGCACTGAGAGGCTGATCATCGTGGGAGACTGTGTGTGTGTGTGTGCAAGTAATTTGATTGGTATTTATCAACTAAAGCATCCCACTGAAGTTCAAGTCTACAAATCTCACACACACACACACACACACACACACACACACACGCACACACACACACACACACACACACACACACACCTATTCTGAATCAATTGCACTTTAAATGGACACAATACACTGACATCCAGGCACACACACAAACATAGCTTAACAAGATAAACAGGTTTCAGTTGGCTCGAACAATGGTAAACAAGCTACCAGTTGGCAGACAGAACAAACAAATAAAAGTGTCGACAAACCCAGCAAACAAAAAGTTCATCAACAACCACAGCTGGGAGTGCAGACTCAGTGATAAGAGGGCAGCCACTGGAGTCTGAGGTGTGTTTTGGGGAGTGAAAGAAACAACAGTACATGTCATATCAGTTTGTTGGCCATAGAGAAGTGTGCTGTCAGGCAGATGGCTTACACACACTCACGTTCACATTCACACACAGATCAACATAAAAAGGTGAAGTGGATGTAGGAGCTTAGGGTATATAAGAAGTTGCATTGGTTGCTTAGTTGGTATGTGAGCTGTCAGAACACACTCTCAGGGTTGGGAATTCAACTTTAGACAACCTAAAAACTGAAATTGTGAAGATTGACTGCAGTGAGGCAGATATACAGACACAATGGTCAACATATATGTGCACTAAAAAATATAAATAGGACAGCCGGAGACATTTTTGCTTCCCATTACCAAGTTGCAAGCAGGGAGCATTTTGAATGCTCCCATTGTTGGTGTGTTTAAGAGCACTTCAACAATCAATATGTTGTCCACCAGGCATTGTATTAACCAAAGCCAGGAGACAAAGAAGAAGCAACAAGGATGGATGCTGTGAAAAGGTGATTGTGTTTTGAATCATTTTATATTTCAACTACAGAGCTTGGATGTCAGAATGTCCTTGCTCAACAGGTTTTGCAAATAGTCTATGATCTCAATCTAATATTCAATCAGTGTATTGAAAAATAAAAAATAAGGAGCAACAAGCAAAAAGGTTATGTGGAATGCCAGAGGTGGTTGCAACTTTTGCCAGTTTGATTCCAGCAAGCAACCCTGCATGACATACCGCACTCTCTCTCTCTCTCTCTCTCTCTGTCTGCTTCTTCATCTGTCACTTTCAAATAAAAGCAAACTGTAAAAGCAAAAGCCAACTATGGAAATTTCGGTAGATACTGCAGCAGCAGCAGCTCAACACAGTATTATTGTCAAGACCACCAAGACCACAAGACACAACTGAAACCTTGGCCTGAGAAAGGTTGAGACCAGGACCATGTCTAAGGCAAGACAAAACATAGTCAAGACCAAGACCAGTACCAGTCCCACAACACATAATATGCAATAAAATGTGGTACAAGCAAACCATAGGCTCTCGTAAAATTAATCTGATCCACA
Source organism: Pagrus major (assembly GCF_040436345.1). Lineage (NCBI taxonomy): Eukaryota > Metazoa > Chordata > Actinopteri > Spariformes > Sparidae > Pagrus > Pagrus major. Next base: position 22,014,164 of record NC_133219.1, read on the forward strand.
ATAGCAAAAAGGATCCACAGAAGACAACTGAAAATTCCTCTTCATTTAACTCTTTTATTGCACACAAATACAAACACGGATCTGAAATCCCCTTCAACACTCCTTTCCAATGTTTTACCATCTACCAATCACAATACAGTTTTTCGTGCCAGCATCAGGTTTTGACTGGTCTTGAAATCAATTTCAGAATCATCTATGAGACTAGGACCAGACTGAGTCTTGATTCTGAGACAAGATCAAGACCTAGAAACCGGTCTCAAGATCAAGACCAATCTAGACTGCTCCAACAAAAGCTCAACAAGTATGTAGTAAATATAACTGGTTGGACTACTCCTAATACTCCATTATTAAGCCACATGCACAGGTAGTGAAACAGACAGGTTACAGGTTAAAGTGGCTCACTGAAACTCCAGTTCGCTCCTTAGAAGATTTGCAGGGTGTGTGAGACTACCTCGGCTCAGTGTGAGATCAATCACTGAAAACTTTGGCAATTCCCACCTTCACAGAAACCAACGAGCGAAAGTGAGAGGAGCCTGGAAAATGCAGATTTCATCATGCCAACATTGTACCGCTGATCTGAAGCAGAGTTAAAAAGGTTAAAACAGTCACCTGCTGGGGGAGAGATGCAGCACCATGGGGTTCCATTATTGTCGTTGCAATTAAAAACCTTAGCGGAGGTTTCTAAAAGGCTCCAGGCCTGTTCTCTCTCCTCTGCTTCTATAAAAAGTGTACGATATGGAATCACTGTCACGCACATACTCACACACAGCATGGCCTGGCACGAGAAAGCCTTCATGATGGCTTTTTTCATACAATAAAGTAGTTTTGCATGCATGTGTGTGCGTCTCATAGTCTGCAATTCAGGTATTTGAAAGAGAGCAAAAAGAAGAGACCTAAAAAGAGGAAGGCTGAGAGAAGAAAAGTATGAATTGCGATGTAAAGGTGGTGAAAGATCGCCAGGAGGAATGACAATGAGCTGCAAACCTAGATGGAAGAAATGAAAAAGACCTTAAACTGTGTAAATTGATATTATTTGAGAAGCTTGATCAATCACAACAGAGAAGTTCTGCACATGAAGAAAATCTGTGTGACTTGAACACCTGTCTTTGGATATTACAACGTTGGTGTGATGAGCAGATGGTAATGCGCCTCTAAAAATACTCTATGTAGATTAGCCTTTAGTTTTGTTTTGTTTCTGTGGGGAGTATGCATGTTTTTCCCTTGCTTGCGTGGGTTTCCAGCAGGTGCTACTATCAAAACATGCACACAAGGTTAATTGTCCATTCAGTGGCCTTGACCAAGGCACTGGCTCAGATCTGGAGTTGGTTGGCTGGTTCTTAATTCTTAAGTTTTATTGCTCCAACAAATAATAATTGAAAAGATTGTGTGTCCATGTTTTTCAGCAGTGTTTAACACCAGCTTCCATTTTGCTGCAGAAAACAAGGCTGGTGAGAAATGTGGCCTTGATTTTGAGAAGCGCTAGCAAGAACTATACTTAGGAGAAAACTTGTAACACCTGTAAAAACTTGAAACGCTGCAACCTTTCCCCCGAATTTGGTTTCATACAAATGCTGTTTCATTAGAGAATTTTTGATGAAGAGATGGACATAGACACACACAAACTGATCCAAGCATTGGCAAAGGACACACTGCATTAATTATTTATTTATTGTGCCGTTTTCATTTGAGTATACATGTATATCAAAAAAGATAGGCAAATTATCAATTCTGTTTCATATATTCATTACACAACATCCCAACTTTATTGGAATTGGGGTTGTACATACACACAGATGAGAAAGATGTCAGGAGTTAGAGGAGTCAGAGGAGGCAGACAAGGTGAAAAATTAGGATGAGTAACATCCAGTATCACAATAAAGAAATTATAGGAAAGGGAAGACTGAAGAAGACGGGGAGAGGGCAGGGAGAGGAGGAGTGACAGAGAGATGAATGAAGAGAGAAAAGGGAATGACAAGAAAGCCACAGTGACCTTTAAGAGTTGAAGAGAAATGGATAAACAAATACAGTTCACACAGTGTCTTTGTCTACTTTACTGCTTGAGCTTCGCTAAGCGCATGTGTGTCTCTGCCTCTGCATGTTTGACAGACGTCTCTGTCCCTTCCTGTCTGTCTTTGGTCCAGGTGCTGCAGTGTGATAACAGCTCCGCCTCCCCCCTCTTCTCCCTCCTGGCCTGACTAAGTCTACTAATTCAACGCGCCACCGACGGAAAGCTTGTTTCCGCTTCAAGAGTCAGCTCTTTGGAACTCATTCAACAAAAACATCCAGTGTAGACTTTTAGGAGCTCATTCAATGGGCTCTCTGAATTTATTTGCCACGGCTGACTCATCTACACTGCAATATGGAGTTAACATCAAAATGACAAATAGAGGTGGCGGAAGCCTAATGGTGAGAGAACTGAGCTGCCGGCCGGAGGGTCATATGCTCTTGATGACTCCTGAGCGGGAAAATCTGGCCAGTGGAAAGTGAGTGAAACACACTCCTTAACAGTGACGCTGAGGCACCGGGCCTGCCAGCTGCAAAACAGCCGAGGACTAATGTTGTTGTGAGCTGCTCCCAGGTGGGCAAGTTGGGAAGTAAATAAGTGTGAAGAGGAGGGCTGCTCAAGTATGTACTCAGCAACTTTTTGAGTGAAAAAGTTGAGAAAACATGTTTGTGAAGTAAAGAAACACTGTCAGCGTTTGATCCTGGGTCTAAAAACAGGAAGAGGAAGACAACGTTTTACACCAGGGCCACATCACATGTACTATACATTTTTAAAAAGGGGTCTCATATGCCAATTATAACTGTCTTGACTTCTGGATGTTTTTTTTAACTTTTGGATTTTCAGAGACAGAGATATTTATATGCTCTGTAAGAGGGCTGGACTAAAGACAGGTCGAGGTTTATGACTATGCTAAAGGTCAGTTTTACTGAACCTTTAGGGCCCATTTGTTCCAAATCAATGCCCATGTGTCTCTGTTGGTGCAATGTCAAAATGAGAATATGAACGATAGGCTTTATTGGCCAAATATGAGAACACATACAAGAAGCTTGACTCCCAGGTAATCTCATGGTCAGAAGGTGGTATTAAAATGGCAGAAGTTCCGCAGAATTTGAACATGGAAATGTATTGAAGAAATTACCAGCTATTTATTAACTGATTGTTGGAAAATAGCAGAACATTATTATTTATTAATATTGGGTTATTTTTCAATATTTCTTTTGGTAATTACTGTGGTCATTTTGGAGTAATTTCAAAGAAATTTGATAAATATGTTGCTTGGTAATTACCACCCACTTACCATGAAATTGCAGACCTGTAAAATGAAGTGTTACTGACTCTGGTTTTACATTGCTCTCAGTGTACTTGCACAGAAATAGGCTCACCGTTAGAAACAAGGACCATGAAAACTGAACAAATAATGATAAAAAATTAAGAATCGTGAGAGGTCAGAATTTCACTGTACTATAGCATGCGAATGCACTTATACAGTTTATTAAGAGCAACATGGCCAACACCGTAAGTATACACCATAAATGTCTGTATGCAAGTCAGCTGCTCTGTTGTTAACAGTACAAATGGTGCAAAGAAGCAAGAGAACTACTTTAAAGAACTAATTAAACGTTACAAAATGCACAGTATACATAATGTACAGAATGGCTGCTTGTCACTCACAATCCCTTAATTTAAGAGAAAAGCCAGAGAGAGAATCCTTCATCAGCTATACCAAATAGCATTATCTTAAGACACATTATCTTTCAAAACCAACTGACACTGACTCTGAGACGGGAGCAATGCATGAATCTGATGTGAAGACATACTGAATTGAGGAAATGATATAAATATTATGATGTAAAAAATTCTACAATTGTAAAGCTGCAAAGTTATGGTAAATGGGCAGCATTTATCCAGTCCCTGGAACCAGGGTTCAGTGTCTTGCTCAGGGACACTTCTGGCACAACGGCTGAGTTCAACAGTAGCTTAAACTGTTGGTTAAAGTTTGACAAGTAAATGTGCTCAGTAAGTAGGTGCCTACATGACTCACCAGAAATATACAAATCACTTCCAAAAAGCCACCGCTGAACCTCTGAAAGTCACAAGAGAGCCTTAACTGATCGCTCACAAACCGCATGTCAAACTGCCACACCCTATCTCCTGTCTGTTCTGTTCCCTGCTTCAGTCAGTGGTCTTCAGTCAGCAGTGCAAAAACCCACTAACTCCCCCTCCCCACCCCTTCGTTTTGCCATGATGGATCGAGTCTGGTCTTATCCTCCTCTTCTCCTCCCCTGTCCCCTGTCAACAACAGCAGCAGAGATTTCTGGCGAGGAGAGAAGTGAGAAAAGCGAGGAAGAGCAGCAGAAGTAGAGCAGAGCAGAAAAAAGTGGGGAAGAAAGAGACAGCAGAGAGAGGCAGGGGTAAAAGGGGTTACATAAAACTAACGTGCTGCTTTTTTCCCCCCCTTTTCCCCAGTTCCAGGTAGGTCAGAGCTCAGGGTCATCTATGGAGCAGCTCCCTTGGAACTGGATATTTCTCAGGCTCAGAAAATACTGTAGAAAGTCTGGAACCGCTCTGTGTAGCTCCTACTTTTACACTTTGTGTGGGTTGAAGCTAAATTATCTTTTTTTTTATATGCCATTGTTTACTGGTTACTATAGAAACACAATGAATGTACAGCACACTATTTTAAGAACATTTTTGGCAGTAAACAAAATGTATTAACTTTGATTACCTTCACTATTGCATACTGGGACTTGAAGAATACTTTACAGCTGAAAAGATGGCCCTTGCATAAAGCTGTGTTGTCTACACAGTAGAATGAACCAAATATTATTTTGAAATTGGTGCTACATGACCTGGGAAAACAGGGGGAAAGGGCTGCAGTATTACTTTTTGCTCAAAAGGTAGAAAACCTACAACAACTATAATGCACTCTGCCACACCGGACCAATAAACAATTATGGGTGAGGTACGGCGAGTTGGGCGGTGCTTGGTTTTTTCTGCTTGTCATCTGTTTTGAAACAGGAAATAGTAAGGCAGCCAGCTGGTAAAAAAACAATATTGTATTTTTAGCTGAGCAGTACAATGAAATATGTTTCTGAAAACATTTTAGGCAAGAAATAGACAGTGTAGTAACAGAATCTTGTCGCAGATGATTCATTTCGCATCATTTGCCAAATAAGTAGGGTGCTCTAGGTGCAGGCAAGATGGAGAGATGTTTGCCATTGTTTATTTCCATATACTACCAACATTGTAGAGATACAAAGCTGGTTAAAAATCAGCAAAGTTCCTGTTTAATGGCTGACACGTGCCGGCGCTGTGATTCAATAGTCATGAGATTTTACAGACTTTTTAAATTTAGCACCAGACTTCTTCAACAATTCTGAACTGGAAGGATCTCCAAACTCATGAGAGACTATCCACACCAGAGCAACAGTCCCTGCATACTGTATATTGTACAAATTAAATAATAATCAGTTATTGTGGGTTCAAAATAAGTTCTAAAAGTAATCTGTAATGAGGAGGTTGTGCTGCTGTAAATCAGACACTATCTGAAGAGTTTAGGGCAGGCGGAGATATAATTGTTAAAACAAGAACAGACACAGTCCTCAGTGCATCATCGGACCGTGTAAGTATTGTTGCTATACCCCTCAACTCTAATACAATGGTTGACAGTCAACTAAGTTTTAAGGGGATTAATGTCATTCAGCATATTTTTACATTGAAAAAACCCATAATAGCTCATTTGAAAGCTCAGCTGTGAGGTCTTACTCATCCCATCCCGCCACACTTTCCTCTACTCCCGCCTACTCTTTCCTCTCATCCTCCTCACACTTCCTTCCCCCATGTTTCCATCAAACTCCCTCTCTTCTTGCCTCCTCTGTAGCATCCACCTCCATCTCTCCCTCTCTCCCATTAGACTAGAGTTCAGTGTGGTGTTGTATTAGACTATCTGTCGGCAGCTCTTATGTAACACCACGCTGAACTCTATAGGTGTCCTCACTCTCATCCCTTCATCATCCCCATGTCTCTGTCACAAAATCTCTGTGATCCTTTACGCCTTCAGTGTCTCTCGGCTGTCTGATCATGGCTATAGGGGTGTCTGCCAAAATGGCCGCCCTTCATCTCTGGCTGCGTGTGTAACTACTTGAATGGACGGTTTGTTAGATAACTGTGCGGGTGACTGGGGAGATGGATGGGTGGATTGATTGTATGGACGACTGGATGGCTGACAAAGTGACTGACAGGTTGGCTAGGAAGCTGATGACTGGATAGCTGTCCGTCTGTCTGGCTCACTGAATGTGTGCATCTGTAGGATGTGTCAGCGGCTGCTTCCTCCATATTCAAATCTACTTCTGAATTCCCTTCTCAACTTCCTCTTACCTCTGCAAGTGGAGGAGGAGAGACGAGGAGGCTGGGTAATCTGGCACGTCTTCATATTTAAAATGTGTGTGCGTGCATGCATGTGCATACAGTGAATTATTCAATTTAGTTTGTTTTTTTTGTTTCCTCTCCATTGGAGCCCATCAGTGTCTGTAGATATTTTTTGCGATGGGTCTCCTCTCACACCACCCACTACTGATCATACTTTGACAGCTTCTGGGAACCATCTCACACTCACACACACACACACACACACACCACACACACCACACACACCACACACACACACACAGCAGGTTATAGCATCATACCCCGTTGTTTAATTCTTACAGCGCCACTGGGATCCTGGCAGCTTAGCCTCATCTTCCTCTAACACTGAAAGAGCATGTGATTGTGTGCGGAAGTCAGTTTGTGTGTATGTATGCTTGCTGTCAATCACACGTCAGTCACACATACACAGTAGTGACAGGTGTCCTGGAAGTCAGTCCTGTTTACACTCAAAAACAACCCCAGTGGTTGCACCAACTGCAATGTGAGTGCAAAGAGGAGGCTCTTGTAGAAGTCAGAATTCTTCTTGATTATGTTTTCGAGAACTAACATCGCACTAGGGCTGGGTAGGCTTAACAGGAATGTGAAAATACGGCGTGTTGCAGTTGCCCTGATGGACTGTAGCACTGCTACACCCTCATTAATGGGCTCTCATTATGTTCCTCTTGGGAGCGAGTCTCATGTGATAACTAGTGGTGAAATTCGGTATCACCTTATGTCAAACTGGTTTTAAACTTTTTAAATCGGCCCATAGCTACATAGCTCTCAGTTAAAGATTTACACGATTACTGTTTTATCTCAAATACTTACAGAATTACTCCTTTTCAGCCAGACAGCTGAAGGCCAGGATTACTGAAATCACATAAACACATCTATGTTGGTGGCTATGAAGTAAGACAGTTAGATGGTAATCTTTTTAAAATTGTGCTGATGATACAAGATTTCAGTTTGAGACAAAATGATGGAAATAGGTGAAATTTGATTTGACTTTACATGAAAATGATCATTCCCAACCAGAGATATGTGTAACCCCAGCGCTGTCATCATGGGGTATGTGGAAATATATTGTCGAGTGGCTTAGCCAATTTGATTGATAGAAATGATCATTTGTTATGAATCCACACATTTCTGTTTGGGAGGGGATCAAACAAAGGAAAATGATTATGAATTGGTGCTATGCCGTATGCTAAGCTGTAACACCTTAAAGCCACCTGCTGCTATTTAGAATTGGTGAAAACTATCTTGCAAGACAGCAGTCAAAGCAGTGCTGATAAATGTATGAAAAGTTAAGCGTCTGTCACTCCAAGGAGAATAAATGAAACCAAATCGGTTGGGAATCACTACATTAATGCATGATGGGTCTTTAAATACTCCAACTGAGAGTCATAAGTCTTTTTTAATACAAATAGATGCTTTCACTGCCTGGGTGTTAGAGTAATAAGCAGCAGTATTATATACGGTCCATTTTGATATTCTGTTGCTTTAACCAACACAACAGTGATCCATTCTGATAATTAAAGCTTCAACATCTGCTGTTTGGAGCACCTGCTACCATTGACTTTAAAAAGAGGAAAATCTGTGGTGCCCATGTGGAGCACTTTATGTTGACGGTAGTTTGTTTTGGTGTAAACAGACGAAGAGCTTGGTAGTTATTTTCGGTTCTGTTACTCACTGTAATTGCAACCTAACAACAACAAAACAGCATCACCAAAAAAGCCTCAAAATTCATTCAGCGACGGAAAAATAGATCACAAAACTAGACAAACACTGAGTGATGTCTGGGAGCTGTAGTATAAGAAGTGTCTACCATTAAAAGTTGATGTGAAGTGGCTTGCATATGATTACTTTAAAACATGCTGTTCAGAACGTTCAACATCGTTTCCTTTTTGTCGCTGAATTCTCAGTTTTAGTTCTTTTAATGCAATATCCTCAAAATATGGAAGTTTGTATCATTTTGTACCCCCTCCATGTCTTCTACCTTACAAGCTGTCCCCTGGAAAACTCATTAGACAGACCATTCTCTGTGATCCAATTCGCTTCTGTGGCTCGCTCTATTCTCCACTGGAACAGTCCTGTTCAACCCTCCCCTCTCTCTCTCCATCCCTCCCACACGCCACCTCCATGCTGGAGGACTCATTATGCCGACCGACTCTCCCTCTGTCTCTCTTATCACTCTCCACTGGAGTACTCATTACTGTCTCTCTGTCGCTCGCTCCTCTGTTTCTCTCGCTCTCTCTTCCTTTATATCTTAATCTCTGCCTAATAGCACACACGCGTGTGCACACACACACACACACACACACACACACACATATAAGGACACAATCAAAGTTGTACACTGCACAGTTATTTCTGTTCTTGGTTTTACACCAACAGAAACTCAGAGACGACAGTGAGCAGATAATGATTTTTAAAAGTGGATACAACATAGTAACATAGTATGTATTTATATGTGTGTGACATATTCTGAATATTAAAAAGGAATATGTACTGTAGATGTTTGCATGTTAGCATGAGTATGTTGACATACATTGCAATTGCAAATACATTGTTTGCATGGAACATGTGGTATTAATGGGTGACTGTGGCTTCTGAAAGACGATATAACACAATCTAACTCTTAATGTCAGCCTATGTTAGAAAACTTTTGCAGATCTTGCTTGGAATTTCTGAGTCTACTTTTGTACTTCATAGCTTTTCCTCCACTTGTGCTACTTCTCCACCATGTTTTTGCATTCATCATTTATTGCAAATCATAGCCACAGCAGCCACAGTTCAGCAAAAGTTACATATAATCACTGCCAAAAAAGCTGAACCCTGGTGTTTGGCAGATTTTACTGTCCAAGGGCCCTGGAGGAGAAGTGCTGCATGCAATAATCGACGTCTGCACAGCGATTGTCAGCAGCAAACATCTGCACCCAACACGGATGGGAACAAGCTTTTTCAAGGAGAATATTCAGTCCCACCATAGATGATATTTTTTTGCGCCTAGTTTCCCCTCGGGACTGGCAGCTGAGGGAAGGCCTGTAGTCAGCAAGCAGTTCCGAACCACTGAGAGGCTAGACACAATCCTGATGTCTGGAACAGAAAGGGAAGTGGTCTTACTTTCTCTTCTCTTCCATGCTGATTTTACAGCCTCTGTTTGGCTTGTTCTCTATGACCTGAAGCAATTAACTTACATCAGGCTCTTACTTCATGCTGACATAGATCAAGCAGAGTGATTTTGCATCAGCCAAGCAGGAAATTCATTGGCCTCAAGCAGACTTTTTCATTACCTACTGTTTTCCTTTTTAATTTGGATTTTCGTGGCTCTGCATAATATTGTTAGATGGCACCGTTTGTCAAATACAGTTCTCATGCATCTTATCTTTTATCCATTCTTTGTGTTCTGCCATCTACACTGAGTTCCTTAAATGTTATAAATTACAAAGCCCTTAAAAGAAAGGATGCGTCACTTTTGACATAGTGCAACCCAACTCACCACCACTGGACGAAAAACAGGTGAACGAACGTGGAATGACTTGCTACATAAATAAAAATGAAAGAATCTGGACCTTGACAAAACAATATAATGTGATCGTCATCAGCAGATGGCATTTGCCAGCTCTAGAATTTAGGACTTTTTTTCTGAGCCCCTTAGACACAGAAGTGGACAAAAAAAAATTCAAATCATGGTCAATTTAGCAGCAATACTTAGATCATATTGTATGCATGTTTATTGATAATTTTGGGTGCATTTGGGTGACCTGACCCTTTAAATGTGTAATTACTTCCTCCTTAATATTCCAAACAACTTCATTAGTTTTGTATGAAAGGTGTTACATAGGAAACACACCACAGGTTACCAAAACAATTACCAGTCAAGCAAGTTTGTCCAATCAGGTCTAAAAAGGAAGGGTGTCAAGGATGCGTTCACAGACCTCACAGTGGAATTTGACTACCAGTGAGGAAAAGTGTCTGTCGCAGTTGTGTAGGTACACTATGCTGTGTGTGTGTGTATGTGTGTGCGTGCGTGTGTGTAAGGTATCGTTGTGGATCGTGTTCCACGGGCAGATAAAGATGAGTCCTTGCACGAGGATCTTCGGCAACTAATCACAAGATGACTACTTTCATTAATTAGCTGACTGTACAATACATGTAATAAATACTAATTAGGAGAAACTGAGGGGGCAAGAGAGAGAGAGAGAGCGTGAAAGAGAGACAATAGCTGAGAAATGAGGGGGAGACGATGATAATACGACAAAGGGAAAGGGGAAGACCTTGAAGGATGAAGGAGATGGATACTACTTTCACTTTCTAACTTCCCATTTCTGTTCCTCTCGTACTTTTTCCCAGCCGTTCACTTTCATCTGTACCCACTCCTTTCCCCCGTTGTTCCTGCTTTTTTTCACCACACAATTTTGTCTTTTTTGTCTCTCTATTTCCCTGAGGGATTAAGAAACTATCAGCGAAAGCCTTTGCAGGCCTGGGATCACTGCGCATGTTCTTGTAGGTATGCCACCATTTACACATGGCATGTGCACCTTCGTTTTGCCTGTGCACGCTCTGTATATATACGTGGCTGAGTGCCATTTGCATGCTTTTGAGAGATAGATGCATACACACCCACTGAGATACAGCAAGTGTGTGTGGCTTTCCTCTATAGGGATTGGAATATAAATCAGAATTGAGACTACCTTCAGAAGCAAAGAAAGAGAAGGGGATCAAACCACATACCACACGCTATTTTGAAAGACTCACAGTGTGTGTGAGAGAGATGGTGTGTGTGTTTGAGTGTGTGTAAGCTAGAACATTTTTTGTTAAGTCCTGCTAAGATTAGAATAGAAGGGGGTTTACGAAGGAGAAGAAAAGACGGTAAAAAATAGACTAGAGACCAGAGGCATCGGTGGTGCCTTTGTTTTTCCAACAAGCTGCTCGACTGACAAAGGTGTTCACCATCTAGTTACAGTCTTATATATAAGACCTCCTTATGGCCAAAACTGGTGGCAATGGTATAGATCCATCTTTGTGAATTGATCCTGCATCCTTACCACTGTTGGAACAATTTTCTCAAAGCTATACAGTGTAATACTATTAAATATTCCTTGTCTTACAGTTGAAACCAATAGACAACAAATAGACAGTGGGTACCATAGAACAAGAAGGCAAAGACTGATAGGGAAAATGAAAATACAGAGGAAGGGATAAGAGGAAACAGAAGAGAAAAAAAATGAAACAGGCGAGTAGAAGTGGAGATTCTGCTATGAATAATAGCCCATTCATCAGTGCTAATTTGCTAGGCTAATGTTCTCACTGAGCTTAATGGGGAGATTAGCCGGGCAAATTAGCACTGATAAACGAGCAAACATGAAGCACGGTGGTCAATCATAGAGCCAGCCATGTATTCATAACATACCCCGGCAATAGAAAGCATCTGTTCTAAATGAGATTTCGGTTCAAGTTCAACAATTAACTTCCCCTCATGGTCAAACTGCCTCACTATAAGCTTGATAATAATAAATAGCGATACACGCAGGAGCAGACATTAAGATAATCAACATTAAACACACTGACAGAGAGCGCTAATGAAATGAAGCAGACTGGTGGAGTGAAAGGGCTTTGCTGTTGATCAGGTTAACAGCAGGAGAGATATAAAAGCTTCTTGTAGTTTGTTTTCCAATTAGCAGAAGCTGATTTAGCTTTGGAAATAAAATAGGCCACAAAAGATGTCTGACCTCACATGATCACAGTTATGAGAGTGATGGCAAGCTGCTTCAAACTGGACCCGAAATGGAAGAAAGGCATCACATTCCTGCGGACATGTCTAACATCAAAGACAAACTGGATCTGTGTTGGATACTTTGCAGCGAGATATTCAATAAGACACAGAGCTGGTGTTTTCCTGTCTGAGGCATCAACAACCACTTACACACTCTGAAATCTAAAAGGACTTCAGGGGTTCTTCGATTCCTTCATTAATAAATAACTTATCCATTAAAGTTTTACGCATCGAGGTGATGCTCTTATCCAGAGTGACTCGAGAATGAGTGCAACAGTAGAGTGAGCTTGAATTTCCAGGATCACAACATTACAAGCAACTTTGAGATTACAAGGTTCAGAGCAACGGCGCCCTGTGACAGAACATCCCTGTGACCTTAAAGAGGTCATGTAGCATGGAGAAGTCAGAAAGAAAAGAAACCAGAAAAGCCAATGATGGCTGCTGCTGTGCGATCACAGTGGGAGGGATTTATGAAATGTGTTTGTAGGACCACCAAACTGTATCTAATCTACCAAGATGTAATGTGTCTGGAATGAAGAATAACAGCCTTATTTTCAGGTGGGCATCTTCGGAGATTACACAGAGCCAAAGTCATACACATCATTGGACAGGTTTGATGGGAAATCTTGAGTACAGATTAGTTGAACCTCAAGCACTCATCCATTGCTTTATTTCTTGAAGTCTCCTCTTCTCTTCTGCCTGATATTAGAGCCGTATAGATTCGAGGAACATATGCCAATACAACCAAGACACATTTGGAACTTTCTGCAACAACACTGTCATGGTGAGATGAGCAGACCTATGTGTGAAAAAAAAAACAACTTCTGTACAGTTTTGATGGTGTTCACCGGCTCAGTGGGTAAATGCGACAACCATTCAATAGCTGAATTGCGACTGAAAGGGGAGAGGGATACAGTCACGTTTGATCAAGCGCAAAATAGTTTTCCTCTAGGAAGAAAATAGTCAAACTTGCTTTTTTTTTATTTCCAAGTTTTGGGGATGTGAGAAGAAGCCTTTCATAGATATAACATGTGTAGGAATACTGATAAAGGGCCTTCTCTGGTTTTAAAGATCTGAAAGAAAATAACCTAATTTGAAGTTGATTGGTATGACGAATATAATCACTACTCCATTAACCACAATAAAAGGAGAGCACAGTTGTACAACATGATTAATCATCTTCAGGAAAAGAGTGTATCCACATTACCAGTTCACATGAAAGGCAGGGTGTTATTTGCTTCTGTATATTTACGTGTTTCCTGTCAGTAGCCATTCACGTTAGCACTGCATGTGAGTTACGACACTGCCTGACTTTGAGCGGCAGCTAAACTCCTTAAACCGCCTCTGTAGTGGCTTCCTTGTTGTCAAACTGGCTGCAGTTTGTTCCAACACTGACCGTGTTTACTTGGAGTCCAATACAGATAGCCACTGTTAGAGGTTACTTTAACAACAAGTAAAGCCATCTGTTCACCATGAAACTCTGTAAATCACCGACGGCTCAGACAAAGACACTAGAGGGAAAACCAGAAAACATTGACTCCATAACATATGATTCAGTTTCACCCACAATTAAGTTATAAATTTGTCTTTTGACCATGACCATGGTTGGATAAAAAGTCATTTTACATTTCAGCTCGACTTTCATTGTATAGATAAATATGTATAAATTTGATCACGATCGCAGTATGTCCTCGTTTCTTATCTAACATATGATTCACAGACAACTGGGAAATTGGGCCAGTGTTTCAAACACTTAAACTATACAGCACTTTTAACCCATTCAAGCAAGCAAAGATACACCCACACATATAGACATGAAACTGTATTGTTTCTAGCCTTGAGGCTTTTGTATGGGGCTCCCCGCAGTGCACTGCGAATAGAAAAATGTACTGAAAGAGGATGCAATTTTGTGTATTTGAAGTTAGGATAAACTAAAGCATAGGGTGCATCACTGTAAGCAAGTGGGGAAGGAATAAAAATATGTACAATGTGTTGAGCAGATATACAAGCTACTTATAGCAGAACATCTCTAAAGAATGGTACCATTCTGCAACAATGAAGGGCCATGTTGACGAGATTCAGCCTAAAGAATCCAATTGTGTGATCAAAATGGAACAACAGCTCTGGTAAAAGGCGTTTCTTCATAGAGAGAGTTAAAGGTAAAAGAGGAAAGCCTCGTCATGGATGGATTACCGAATGGGCCTGCCAGGCACAGGCACTGAGAGAGTCAGGTTTTTTGCACAGTATATGCTTCGGCTACAGTAAGCCAAGTAAAGCTTAGTAAGCCCAGTAAACAGCATATCAAGCCCAATAATGTAATTTTCTAAGTTATTGGAAGGAAAAGGAGGAAATGAGACAATTAAAAAAATTAAGAACTGAGATGAAAGAGCAGTATGTAAAAATAAAAATGGCCATCTCTTGAATTCATACTTCATAAAAATAAGGGGCAGCTTATCACCAGAGTAACTGCTAACTGTGGCTAAGTGCAGTTGTTGTTAGCTAGTTAGCTTAGTTAGCAGTGCAGCTAGTTGTCCAGACTGCGAGCTCAGAGGGTTATTTCAAGACAGGACAGGCCAGGCCGGAGGCTAGCTGGCAAGCATGCTAACTTGTATAGATATCTCTGCTACACAGTACATCGAGGTCTTTGACATGATATCAAAACTGTTGATAATTTTAGGGATTTTCTACATTTATCCCTACATTTATTCTCTATCTTTCATTAAAGTCCAACTTAAATCACATTTAGTTAACCCTTTTTGCGGTCTAAAGTAATGCAATTTATTATTATTATCATTATTATTATTATTATTATTATTATCAAAAGGAAGAAAAAAACCTGATGGCTTATCTGTACAGCAGCAGCTGGCAGGCTGAGCTCCAGCAAGGGAGTGGTACAGATAAAGTAAACAAAATAAACAAACTTGCCTGTGGCTTACAAGTCTTGGGAAGACATCTTGTTGTTAATAGTGGTATTGAAGATTAAGGACATCAGCATCTTGACAAACTTGCACTGGATGAAAGTCCATAATGCTGTTTAATGTGCTACAGCTGACCAGCTTATTTGCTTATATGCTATTAGTATAAAAAGGGAAAACAAAAACACAAAAAACTAAAATTATATATATATATATATATATATATATATATATATATATATATATATATATATATATGTATGTATATATATATATATATATATATATATATATATATATACACATGTGTGTGTGTGTGTGTGTGTGTGTGTGTATGTATATATTTATTTTATTTGTTTTCCCTTTTTGGTTTCTGGTACTTTCTCCAAAGAGAACACAGGACATGTGGTTTACAGGGCAGATATACTATCAGTGCTGTAGCAGACAAAAAAAGCTATTTCAATCCATTCGGATTTACACTTCAACATCTATTAAGAACAAAATGAATTGTATTGTATGGAAATAAAACCAAACCAATAAAACAGACCAGCTACACACCACACTGTCTAGTAATTTTCAAAAAATATCCAGTTTTGGAAACAGAGCCAAAGTGCAGTTGCAGTTCAGCCAACATGCAGTAAAAATTGGGACTTCTACAATAGGAACATCTGTAGCTTATTTCAAGTGTGTCCCGGAATAATAAAAACAGACAATATGTTTTCATGAGCTTGGGTCCCAGGCCAAGAAAATAAAAATGTTATTCGCATCCCAGGGTGAAAAGCTGCAGGAGGGGATTTCTCTGTGTTTGTAAAATCATCAGCTGTTTCCCCCCAGCTTGTTAAAATAAAAACAAATTTATCCCCAAACTCCTTTTTATAACTCCCGGGGTAACTTAGAGGTAAATGCTCAAATGCACAGAGAAATGCACACATATAACACTTTGGTTTAAAACTTGCTACTCAGAGCAACTGGTGCATCCCCAATGCAGAGGGATGCAGGAGGCGTACAGAGGAGCCCCGTTTCTAAATGGGGCTCCTCTATCCTGCAACAAGGAGTGGAACAAACAATAAACACAACACAATAACCGGTCAGGCATTTGCATATCAAGCATCCCCAAACAAGTGTTTGCAAAGCCAAACTCAAAACCAAAAGAGGCGAGGAAAAAAAGAAGAAAAGAGCCATAAGAGTGTTGGGAGTTGGTGATATCTGTGTGAAGAGGAAGCTAAAGGCACATGTGTGCATATAAAGTACACAGCTGTGCTCTGGATCAGTGTCATTTCAATAACTCTGTTCAAAAAGCCAAAATGTTTCAAATTCAGTTCAAACACACTCACACTCAGAGACATATTAATTATAATTTCTGCGATAATGTCAATCACTTTGTAAGCGCCGCAGTCAAAAAAAAAAAAAAAAATCAAACAATCCCCCTTCCTTCTCTCTGACTCTGCTCCACTCGCTCTTCCCTGATTTTCCACTCCTCTTCCGTGTCTACCTCTGTCTATTTTTCTCGCACATGCAGAGCCCCGAAACACAAACACCGGCACTATCCCGAGGTTGATGGCTGTCACCTTTGTGTACTCAGCCTCTTTCAGGAGCCAGCAATGCAAATAACACCCTTATGCATATTCATGAAGGATTTGAGATGGAAGGAGAGAGAGAGAGAGGGAGGGAGGGAGTTTTGACATGGAAATTGAAGACTAATGAAAGTAGAAGAAGAATACTGCAGAACGAAGGATAGCACAGACTGGATTAGGGGAATAAACAGAGACAGAGTGACTGTGATGGTTAAATAGAGAAAGAGCGTAGGTGTGTGTGTGGTGTGTGTGTGTTCCTGTCATAGGGTTAACCCATCTACTGTATTTTGTTAGTGATTGATGGTCAAGTGAAAAGGTGATAATTCCCAATTAGGGCAGAGTAGGCAGATGACTCATATTCAAAAGTTAGATGACTGACAGTGATACCTAATCTCCTGCTAAATAAAATATTTGGGAGCTCCTCTCCATTTTTCTCTATTTTAAAAGCAATGTGAACAATTACCTGACATTGAACAGGTCCAACCATCTACACTTCAGAGCTCCAGTTATACCACCTCAACACATATGACACAGCATCAACAAGTAACCATACCATAAGAGAAAACAAGGTTTCCTTAGTCCACAATAGGAAATTAATCATACAAAAGCTGTCATGTGTAATACATAAAATCAAATTGGGCGTACTGTCATGTCCTTTTTTCTTGTAGCTTAGTCATGTACCACATTAGGGCTGGATTTAGTCTGTCTGGCCTGGGGGTGTAGTAAAAGCTGTCAGGGGCTTGTATTGTTACAGTCAACATGCACAATTGTTTCTTTCTTGTGGTTTATTTTGTGCACATTTGTTGTTTTAAACTGTCTTTTCTTGTTAACTGCGTCTTCGTACACTATTTTTGTCTGTGAATATTTCAGTGGATGTACATAGATTCATCTGAATGCATAGGAAGTAAAAATGAACTTGACTGAATAAATCACTACCCTACATGCGGTATGTTTGCATTAAATCTAAATGTATTTTGAATAAAATTATCCTACTGATTTCTCTGCATTTAAACATGGTTGGTACACAACCTGATTGTTCATGTTGTTTAATAAGTTGCGTATAGACTTTTTAGTCTTAGCACCAAAACTACTTGGTTAGGTTTAGGAAAAGATTGTTGGAATAGGTAGGTTAAATCAAAAAAACAAGACGATTGGGAGTTTTGATTACAAACGGGATGCAAAACCCAGTCTCCTGGATGGAAGTCCTGTTCAGCCACCTCAACCTCTTCCTGATATGGACTTTTTACGCTTTTTGCACAACTTCTGGAGGGGCAACTCCAGAAATTATCTACAGCGTCAAAGTTTGCAGTGAAGAGCCACTGACCAGGAAGTGGTATAAAACGGCACTGAGAGTGAGAACAGGCTGCCACAGAGACTATACAGCCCCATCACAGAGGCACAGGAAGTTGCGATTGTTAACATGGATATGACAGAGTGCTGGAAGACAATACCACTTTTTGGAAAGTGAAAATGGTCAGTGCAATGACAATTGCCAAGAGAAACACAAGAAGGGGATAAAGCAAATGTTCATTGTACTCTTTAAGAGAAAAGAAGAATTGCGGTATCAGTATGTCCAGGTAAGATGTCTTCTCAATAAAAAAAAAACAGGGTACATACACAGCTATGCCTAAGGTAAAGTACTGTAAAACTGTGGATTTACTGGAGATGGAAGCCAGGTAAGCTGCACATATACAGCTACATTTCAGTGGTTGATGCTGGACTCAACCTGGCAAAAACACGCTGCAAGGGAAGAAATGTGATTGGACAGAGAGCAAGTATAGATGTTCCAGGACATCACAATGTGTGCAGCATGTCCACTGATAGTTTGCTGTAACACAAATCACTCACTGGCCCACAATACAGAGAGGCTCGTTCCTTTTCTGGACCTGCATAATGGACTTGTGGCGGCAGAAAAGAGAACTCGAGGGGAAAGAAACTCCCCATATATACCTTCCTTGTTGTGTTGGATAATGTGGCATTCCACCACAGACTGGTTTGATGCACACCCTAGGATGCCTCCATACCCACCTTCCTAAACCCACAGAGGAGTTTTTCTCTGCATGGAGGCGGAAGTTTTATGATCAAGATCCTAATGACCAGATGTCTTTACTGGATGCCATGAATGCAGCATGTGGAGACATTTCACCTCTCCAGAAGACTGCCAGGGTTGGCTTAGACATTTCAGATTTTTGAAAACAAATGTTTTGTTTTTATTGTCCCGCCCTGGAATTTCAGTACTGACTTGTCCAATGCAGTCTCAGCCTACTCTCCAAGGATACCATGACAGTTACCACAAGCTAGCCGCTGTCTTTTGTTTCACATGTAATCATCTTTGTCAGATTTAGCTCAGCCTACAGTACTATCATCACGTAAAGGCTGCCACTGACAGTTGTGGTCACAAATGTTTCGTCAGCACTTTCTGCAGGAGGTACTATTCACTGAGCCACTGACTGCAGGCTCTACTCTGACCTCCCAGACTCAGCAGGAATTTTACAGACGGGCTCCTGGATTTAGGTGTCCGGCCATCTAATAATAAAGCAAAAAGCAATTTTACACATCCACCACGAAATATGTATGTGTCAGCTAATATTGGACACATGCTGTAACACTCACAGATTAATGGATCTATAAATCTACACGCTTTTCAAACATGTGCGTTATTGCCTTAATATGTGTGTGCGAGTCTGTATGCCTGTTAGTTTTATCAGGAGCATAGATGTGTTTCTGTGTGTGAAGCTATGTTTGTGTGCGTCAGTGTGTATGTGTGTGTTACCATATTCCTCATAATAAATCCTCTCAGATTTTATTATTTTTTTGTATACTTTACAGCAATGACCTCTTAAACTTGCTTCAGTTTCAACCTTGAGTTTTTAAAATCAGTTAATGGAAATTCACCCCGTGATTAACAGAGATCGCTACGGCTTACCTGGGGAGAACTGCTGTTATATTAGCCATTATTTTACATAATGACATAATGAATGAAAATAAATCTGACATTTCATGTGGTGAAACTGTGAAACAGTCTCAATTTGAGGATGAGGAGGAACGAAGCAGGAATAAAGCTGCTCTGTAGTCTGGTGGTACAGTACTATGTTTTGTCCACAGGGGCCAAATGAATAAAAAAAAAAATGAGAAAGAAGAACCCCAAGTCCCCAACCAAGCATCAGCTGCTGAGGCCTCTAATCCTACTTTTCTTGATTTCACTTTCCACTGCAACTGGTAGCCCTCAATGCAGGCAGGACTTGTCAGCTGATCACCATAGCGGCAGCAGGTGAAACTGCTGTGACATCACCTCCAACACAAACGCAAAGGAACGACTGAGGACGTCCAATTTCTTTTCAGATTCCCCAAAACTATTTGTTCTCAACTCCGGATGATGACTACTGAAATGAAGAAAGCAAGGATTGTATTTGACCACAGAATCATTGTGTTCCTTACTTTACGGCACAATACCCTTGATCGAGCAACTTTTTGACAGTGCATTAAAACTGCAATGAGCATTTTTTGACTACTGGAGGGTCTCAAAACAAACTCAAAACAAACTTAAAGCAAACAATAGTTAAATAAAACTTGATAAGTATTCAACATTCTTAGCCACTTGTGAAGTTTGGAGGGGGAGCTTGTTTGCCTAGGACACCTGTAAAACTAATGCATTGAGCTGAAGTGGCTGAAATCTGCATAAAGCTACAAAGTAGGATGGGATCAGCAGTACAGCAGTCCGCTTTCAGAGTCTTTTTCTTTGATGCTAATATAATAAATATCTCTTCATACAGCTTTTAGGTCTGCAGGGGCACCCACAGCAGCAAGGATATGAAGGAGGATTATCCGTTTGTATCCCACACGAGCTAATAAACAGAGCATTTATGATTTAGAAGTTTTGTTTTTCTTATTTGTGGTCGATTTGTCTGCAATATTTGATCTGCTCACTCTAATTGCACGTTGATGATTATTCTATTACTCCTATCCATTCAATCCATCTTACTTTCTTTCAGTCGTTCATTCTCAGTTTATTAATCATTTACTTAATCATTTCATTATATGATCTTCACCAAAAATATGAAAAAAAAGAAACATAAACTAAAGACAATGAGACACATGGATACAGGCAGACAATAGATGTTTTCTACTGGGTCTTTCACTGTTGTTTATATTCCATTAAGTTGTGAGAACAGACACAAATCATCAATGTTTCCACACATCGTTCCTCTGAAATGTGGCAGACTAGACAAGATTCATTAGTTTCATACATTTTTAAAACATAATGGACTCAGTTTGTGGCATTGCAAGGTTTGTTTTATTGAAATCAAGTGAACAATCTCACTTTCTTTCTTATGCCAGACAGACTTCTTTTGTAACGGGCAAACGTAGGCGCTCAAAAGTCAGAACTGCTCAATATCCTATTTCTTGTCATTTTGACAATCCCAAATAGTCAGATCTGTGTCGTGTCATGTCTAATTCGATTTCACTCATCAGTTAGCATTAGAGTTGCTACAAGATTCTCACCCAGCAAACGGTAGAAGGGTGAAATAAAACATCCCTGACAGATGGTTGATCTTGGAGATTTACAGTATGT
The DNA here is from genome assembly GCF_040436345.1 of Pagrus major. NCBI lineage: Eukaryota > Metazoa > Chordata > Actinopteri > Spariformes > Sparidae > Pagrus > Pagrus major. The sequence continues at coordinate 22,035,414 of NC_133219.1, forward strand.
TTCATGTCTTTGTTGGCAAATTGATCAATATTCTTGATGCACTCTTGACTAAGTTTAACATTTATATAAAAGAGTTATACTGTTGAAAGAAGCAAAAACTGTAAGACAATGAGAAGCAAAACTAGAGAACAAAAACAACCCATCCAACATTATCATGCACTTAGGGATTAAAATATGTCGGTAGAGGTTTTCATAACACCCCAGAAGCCTCTTTATTGGCTTCATCTAGGCTGAAAGAAATGCATCTCATTCTCATTTTATCTTTTCAGAATTCCATAAAATGCATTTGTCAGTTGCGGGGTTTTAACACAAAGAGCGGCAGAGAAACAAGGACAGTGACACACAAACACACATAAAGAGGGGGAGAACAGACTGAACCAAAGACACACAAAAAAGAGAATGAGAATCACACAATCAGAAGACAAATGGCTGAACATGAATATACATAACGCATATTTGGCACACATTCACACACGATGTGCAAAGAAATATGTGTACCAAAGCAGATGCACACACAGGCAAGGACATAACTTTGCGCACTACCAACCCTATGTTATGATAGATGTGGAAATATTCTGGCTCTAAACAAAGTCTTGTTGTTATTGTTGAAGTGTTTTTATGTCTTGTTGCTGTAGTTGTTGTTGTTGCACTTGCTGATGGTGTTGTATAGTGAATAGGTATTGTTCTGTAAGAGTTAAGAGTCTATCTCCTGCTCAGCTACTACAGATGTAAATTAGCTCATATCTAACTGGTACAGCTAAGAAGCTGTGCACTGTCCCTGTCAAATACATAAATAAATAATATTACACTCTACTGCTTCTCTGATGTCTGCTCTCTCTCTCCTCTCCCAATATTTTCACATCCATCGTGGTGAATTAAGGGTTAATCTTGACCAAACTAGAGCAGGTGACTGTTGGAACAGAGAAAAGACCAAGAACCAAGATGGTTTTGGTGAGTTTTATTTTCTGTCAAGTTTGAATGAAGAGTGTTTTCTGATGAAATTACAGGTTCTTTAAATGGAGTCTGGTGGATTTGATGAGACCTGTTTCTGGTTACACAAAAAAGGAATTTACTGTTTAAACCTATTATGTGTTTTCATTGTTTTCTTTTCCTTTCCTTCAGTATATCATAAGGTTCGTCTGCATGTGAAAGGTCTTGCAAGTTAAAAAGCCCAAAAAAACACTGCTCCTGAAGTGCCTGAATGCCTCGTCAGTAGTCGACAGTAGTCGACATAGTTAATTCTGTGACTTCTTGACATCACTGCGTCACCATGTCACACATTTGCATGAATGATGCCTATATTCATGGTAGAAGTGAAGCTAACCGGAAGCTGAAAACACGACAGAGCCAACTGGAGACACAATGAGCAGTGCTGTCTCACAGCGTGTATTTGCTGACCAATCAGATCAGACTAGGTATTCAGGAGGGGCACGTCGAGGAGACAGGAGCTAAAGCAGAGCGTCTCAGACAGAGAGGGGAATACGGTGCTGCTGCACTGGACAGTATGACAAAACTGATGTGTTGACTGTTGGAGCACTAAAGCATGTAAACCTATTCTAGTTGTAACCCAAAATAAAATTATGAACATGACAATGAGCATAATATGTCTCCTTTAACTAAAGGTCTATATTGGAATGGATTCTTTTCATAATGTTGTCGGACACTTCGAATAACAATACAGGGGTATGTCGTCCTGAGATCTGCTTGACAGTTGAAGCTGCCCTTAAGGGTTGTGTTGTAGCAATTGCAATTACATTGCGGCTGCCAGCTGAATTGATCGACAGGAACTATTCCAAAACTTTTCTGACCTATTAGTCACTTAAACATCAAAAATATGCAAAGATTTGACCCAGGTTTAAAAATACTGGAATTCCCCTCGAAGGCCATATACACAAATACATGCACAGCCCCCCGAACACAATTGATTCTGCCTCCTTGCCGGTGAAAGTGCATTCGAGGTGAAATCGATGGTGGAGCTTTGTGCAATAAAGGCATCCTGGACGTAATGTTTGGGTGTGTTTGTATGTGTGTGCATGTGTGTGTGTGTGTGTAACCACCAGAGAGGACTAGCTGGTCCTTAGTAGTACATCTCCCCTCTGATCCTAGGAAAAATCCACTAATCCCTACTCACACACACAGGCGAGTACACACAGAGAGATAGAATGGGACCATAAATACAGGCCGCATACAAATTCACACACCAAAAAACAAATGACTATTATAATACGAGTCACATAAAAACAGACAGAGTGAGAGAAAGTAGAGAAAAATGAGAGCGAACACAAGCAGAGGGAAAAACCTATTTGCCTTTTGATAATCGCTCTCTCAATCTGTCTCTATCTATATCTCTCTCTCTCTCTCTCACACACACACACACACATAGCATTTCTCCCCCGCCATCAGTAATCATCTCACTAATTAACTAACCAAACAAAGACAGCACACAGTTCAAGATGACAGCTTTTTAATGAGGGAGATACTAATCACTTTGACCCTCGGTCTGTCAACATTCCCACTGCTGAAAAATTCTGAAACGCTCAACTAAACATAGATTCAAAGCATCAAACTTCTGTGGCAAGGGTTTCCATGGAATTAAACACTTTATTTAATATGTTGGGCTGAATGCTCCCTGAAATGAAGCCGCACAGAACAAGAATCCATCATCAGGCTTTTGCCCTCGTCTTTACCTTTTGAAGTCACAAGTGACGGTGTGCCGATTAGACGTGCTGAGAGACGCCAATTAATTTCTGAGACATTATGGATGAGTCTTTGTAGAAAAATGCCATATTAGGGACATTTCAATTTCAGAAAAGCTTACAAATGTTTACAATTGTAAGAAGCGAATCAAACTTTTCTAAGGTGATACATAAAAAACAAGTCTTTGAGCCACGAAACAAAGTTTGAAAGAGGGGCTCTTCAACAGATTAATTTATGTAGCAGTCCTAACATTAGGGATGTTAGAGTTTTGCATCATTTCAAAAGAATGAAAGCAAACATTTCACTGCCAGTTTTGTTGAAATTAGTTGGTTTGTCCAAGCGGCAACAGCTGCTTTACCTCAACAGAAAGAACTAAAGTATAAAAGGAAATGGAAACAATTCCATTGGAGACAATGGATGTGCAGGACAGCGTCTCTAGCTTACTGTAAAAACACCACAGCACAGGTCTGCCTGGCCTCATACAGGCAACATCTGATTTGATACTTTCCCATAATCCTCTGGTTTCTGTCACCTTTAAGGATGTGCCACTCAGTAAAATGTATCCTGGATGAGAGGAGCAGTAATGAGGTTGCAGTGAGGAGTGTGTCCTGTATGCCTTTAATTAGAAAATGCTCCATGATAATGAGCATTCTCCACTGTGGCATGTTGCAAACTGGAAACACAGCAGGATCTTCTGCAACGGAAATAAAACAGACATGCACTAATACGATGTATCCTTTAAACTGGTGGTTATCGAGAGGTGGAGTCCCTCCCCTTCCGATGAAACACCGCAGGACCTTACTTCAGAAAAAATATGTATGATACTGAACAGCAGGAGACAGTTTAGAGCCTCCATAGTCGCAATGGGCTTATATTGGAATTAGTTGAAAGCCTTGTACGTCTCATACAGATACTAAAGGGTACTTGGTGCATCTGTATGAGACAGGGGCTTGACAAAAACATCTTTACTTAAAAATCTGGTTCTGAGAACGGGATGATTGTGCTGATCTTTATTTCACCAAAGTTCAACTTGGATCCTTTTTAATTAGTTACTTACACTTTCATTGTTAATGAATCATGAAAATCGTGAAGTTTAGGGCATGACAGAACCGTTTGAAAACCACTACCCTAAAAGGATGATATAACAAGCTGAACGAATAACCTCCTTTTTTAACAAATAACCTTTTTCTAATAAAAAAATCTAGTTAAAATCTTTGTTAATAACATGATAAACACAAAACACCTTTGCTCTTTTTAGAGTTTTTCTTTAATAACCAAAAGGTCTCTCCCTCTCATTATCTCATCTTTTCCTTTCAAAGTGAGTCATGGTTTCAGCACAAAGAGCGTGGGAGTCCATTTAAGTACTTATTAAAATCCAAGCTTGAGCACCGGTGTCAAAAACCAATTACAGACTCATCTAGCACATGTCTCCCATGTCTGTTGTGTTCAGTCAACCATAAACATGTGTAATTGTCTATCGGTATCATTTTTTTTTTTTTCATTCGCCGTCTGTGACACTGGCACTAGATCTATAATAACATCTTGGAGCTGCAGACTGCAATTACTGTGCATCGGGTAGTCAGAGGAAACTTTTGACATTTACATTTGGCATTTTCTCCTTGTTTTGATCAACTTTTCGTGCCTGTTACTAAACTTTTGGAACAACATCATCATCCATCATCAGAGAGTCAGTATACCTGCGGTGGGCTTTGGCTTAAATCGAATTGGGGAAGAGTTCAATGATCAAATGATCGTGGTTTCAACCTAAAACTGGTGATTAGTCTATGATGTCACTCACTCACAAAATGAAATTGAACTAGAGAGAGAGGAAGTGGTGTTTTAACTTAATCAATACAACCAAAGTAGTCTCATCGCTAAGTGACAGAAACATGTGTGGTTACGTGACACTACACGCCTAGCGACAGGTGATACAGCAAGTATGCCCGCTCCAATCTGGTAAATGTGCATCACGTTCTCCATCCTTGGAAGAGCTGGCGAGTGAGTAGATGCTTTTAACCACCTCTCCCGTTGCAGCTTTCCTTTATGTTTTGTTTTTTTCATTCCCTCTGCCTCCTTTCCTCTCCATCCCTTTCCTGTCTGTCTCTCTCGTGCGTCCTCTCTCCGTGTCCCTCCATCTCCTCAGCAGTTTATCATAATCACATCACCTCAGTGTGATGGAGCACACTTAAGGCTTATTATGTGGCGCGCGCACACACACATGCGCAGGCTCACACACGGGAATGAGATCCACTTAAGCCTTATTACATGTCTGACTGTGCTTCTGACATGGGAGATTATCCATGGGACTGTATGCTAGGGCAGAGGGCAAGAGCCGCGAGTAGGATGGGCACACACACACATATACACACATCTCAAGTCAAATGCAAAGCCAAAGATACAGGGAATACATGCATAGAGATTTTTAAATTGGACACACAGCACATAAGACTTAGATAATGTCAGAGTAAAGCCAAGAGAACAGAAGAAGAACATATGATGCTACAAAATAGAAGGTGATTTTTTTTTCCCTTCACTATCTTTCTGTAGTAGTGCCACACACACATGTGCACACACACACACAGCAGGGGTGGTGAGTAGCCAGTAGACAGAGACAAAGTGTCCGTAGGGGGAACCAGAGAGGCCACCTCATCACTTAATACACCCACATACCTGTATGTGCTGTAAAACACAGCAAACAAGGGTGTAAACCATCCATGTGTGCATGTACGGTGAAGAAGCGTGTGTGTGTATACAGGGCAGAGAGAAATAGTGTGCGCAGGATGTTGGTGGAGTATTTATTTCCCACTGTCTGTGTGACCTGTGTGTGGGTTTTGTCAGCAGGTAGTGGGACAAGGTGCAGTGCAGTCTAGCCACTTGTTCTTTTCCTCCAGTGTCCTCAGATGACCTCGGGATTGATCGTGCACAAAGAAACACACTGGTGCAATCCTCTTGCTTTTTTTTTCCAATATGTTTCAACAAATGTGCTGGAATATTGAATATTGCCTCAGGTCTTTAACATGATGTGAAAATGAGACCTTCCCCATCTCTCTCGGTTGCCTATACAAGCCCGCAGGTAAATTGGTTAAGTTGTTTAATGCTGCTGGACTGCGGATTTCGTTGTGAAGGACTGAGGTGGGATTTTCCACGACAGCCCAAAGGATGTGACTTTACATGCATTGCCTCTCTCTGCCCCGCTAACAGAGAGCAACGGTAGCTGATGTTAGTTTAGAAATGGAGTCCGCTAACATAAACTAATGACCGGCTTCCAGCACAACACATACAGTAAGTTCATTGAAGCAGCAGTGAACGCACGAGTACAGATATTTGTTAATGATGGCAAGGTTTTTGACCAAAAAAAACCCATTTACAACTTTGTGGACTGCTGTTGTTAGCCTGCTGGACATCTTAGCTCCCACAGTTTATGCTTACAACACTGCCAATCCTACTCCGTGTCTCATGCCGTGGACGGACTTTCACCTGTCGAAAGTCTGACCAAACCGTCAGGACTATTTTGGGCATGAACACACAGTGCTTGATTGAATTCCCTTTTAGCTTTGTTGTAACTGTTGGGATGGGACACATTACACATTAGTACATGAAATCCCTGCTCTGTCCAGGTCTAGACAGCAAGAATTAATGAATACACCTATGTGGCTGTTTGGCCTTCAATGTCATGTGAAACTGAATATAGTATAAAAACAAATATCCATCCCATGAAAAAATCTGCCTAAACCGAGACCAGCTACATCAAAATGTTTATAGCCTATTACTCAGCATTCATCTTCATTTTTAATGAGTGCACTATGATAGTAAAAACATCCTTTGATGAAATTTACAAATATATATAAAATATTAGTGGTCAGGCATGCTATGAAAAATTATGAACAAAAACGATCTATAATATAAAACACTGATTTCTCATGACTGTAACAGCAGAAAAGTCAAATATTCTTTGACTATGTTAACACACTACTGCTACACTTACCAAGCAATAAATACAAAATAAAACTATATAAAAACAGAAGTTACTATGAAGTGAATGTTACCATCCTCGTGTTCTAGCTGTCAAGTTATCCATAGAGGGAAAGAGGAGGGGAAAGGGGAGTTGACTGATTCGGCCAATCACTGTGTTCAGTGTGTTCCAGCTTTTTTTTTTTAATGTGAGTGACTGAATTTAAAAAAAAAAAAAAGTATCCAAAGTTGCTCAAAGTTGCTCTCTAAAATGTTTTCAATAGCCTCATAGGAGTTTATGCTATATCCATGCACGTTGTTGTGTTCTGGGATGTTCTTTGGCTACAATGATAAATTTGCACATCTGTCATGTGTCAGCCTGAAATCCCCAAAGTCGGTGAAATGATGAGGCCGAGATTGGATGCAGATATGCATGCTTAGTCTAGATCAGGGGTTGTAACTTATTTTCTACCCAGTGAACCAAAAAGAAATTTGTTTCCTGGGATGCAAGTGTATGAGAACATATTGCTGCTTATGCGAGAAAGCATGTAGGTGACCTCTTAAAGCACACCTGAGAGTCATTTTGGGTACCAACTTCAGTTTGAGAAACTAGGATCTACTCTAATTTATGCCTCTTCTTTCATTTCCCCGTCTCTCCAACCTTCAGTCCTTCTGAGTCACCTTTCTCCTTCTCCCGCTTCTTATTTTCTGTGTTTTCTTCTCTCCTTAGATCGGTCATGAATATTCATGAGGTTGTTATTTGCAATGCTGGCTCCTGAAAGAGGCTGAGTACACAAAGGTGACAGCCATCAACCTCAGGAGGCGGCGGTGTTGGGAGATGAGAGAGAATGGATGAGGGGGGAAGAAATAAGTGGGACTGTATGAAAAAGGAATCAGAGAGAAAAAAAGAAGTTCTTTGAAAGTATTTGTGTTCCTACCTCAATGTAAACTGCTCCGTGTTCGAGTCTGTCTTCATGTAGATGCCAAACGCCACCGTCTTGCCAAGTCGAACCGGGCTGGGTGGCACCAGAACCTCCACATTGTCATCCAGTCTCAATCTTTCTCCTTTGGCAGAAACTGGGCCAATGCTCATTACCACAGAACCAGCTTTCAGCATGTCCTGAAGACCCCCATCCAGGAGGGGGCTCCACTGTCCACCCAGGCCCAATCCAAGGCCTCCAAGAGGCCCGACATTTGCACTCTGACTTCTCCACGGCTCGTTAACAATGGAGGGACACTCTTGTCCAGAGCCTTCCACTGGTATGATTGAGTAATACACATCCACTGATGGCAGAGTCGCTTCAAAAGGTCTTTTTCTCACTTGCGGTGGTGTAAACCAAGCTGGGGGAATCTCCAGACGGACAACACAGATGCCAGATGGCCCCATGAGGCGACAGCCTGCCGAGGGTGCTGCTTCACTGGTGTCCCGGATGGCCAGGGCTCTAACACATGGGAGGAGGGCAGTAGGAGGCGGGTCGAGCTCATCCCAACGCCGACCTACCAGGTAAAACAGTACCTGAAGACAAAAGAAATACAGTTAATGTCACAATGGCTAAATGGTGGATGGACAGCTTTTTGAAGCAACATTATGTCACTAAATTACCTTAAAATAACAGCCTCAAAATCACAAAGACAAATTGTTACAGACCTGGGATTTGTATTAATGACAGTGGTGTTGCACTCAGAAACTGGCGGGAGGCGCCAAATTGCACGAAATCACAATTCCTACACAGTGTTGCTTTAAACAAAATACTTGTCTAAAAATAAAAATAAAACAATAAAAACTGTAAATTATAGTGTAGGAGCCAGCAGAATTGATTACTCATTTTCTTAAAAAAATAATATATTTTAAAAAAGGGGTTGACCTGGGTTATCACTAGCCACCTCCGCCAAGAAAACTCAACTTTTTCTTTATTTGTTCCATTTCTCTCCCTATTTAACTTCCTTCCTTCTTGTCGTTTCCTGTTTCTTTTACTCCTCTGCACATATAATATCATAACATATTATGTTTTTTTCTCATTTGCCTTATCTCGCCTCACTAAAAAAAGTTTTTAAAAAGTGCCCAAAGAATTACAAAAATGGGTTGAAAAGGAAATGAAAGTCATTTTCTAGGTCATGGAAACATTCTTTTTGTACATACCGATTTCTGCATATGGACTCCTATTTAGTGAGGTTATTCTTTAAAGCTGTACTAATCAATATATTTACATCAATAATTGATCATATTACTTACTTCTTATAAAAGTAAAAAACAAACTTCAAATAGTCAATAATGATAATATAATGAATAATACATGCAAGTAGACAAACATATGATACACTGATAAATAAAATCCTCTTATTACCTTTGGATTTGATCATTTTTTTGGTATGAGATTGGCTTATTAAGTATATGTGAAGCCTAAAACCGCAATTTCAGATTAATGAGTAAGAAGTGAAAACATCAAACCACTAATACCTGTATCCAGGGCCGTGTTGACCCCACTCTGGGCACCACCACTTGACCTTTGACCTTCCAGTTCAGAGTCACCTGGTTGGTGGTCATCAACAGATGCGGTGGTGGACCCTGGAGCAGCTCAACTGGGATCGGCTGCTCAACGCTCAGGTTTCCGTAGCTGCAATTGACGTTCGGCAGGGAGTGTGGGGCGGCAACGCCTGGCTCCAGCTGGTGGAGGAAGAAGGGTTCAGTCCGAGATGATAGGCTGCCGTTTCGCATTACCTCCTGATTGGCTTCCCGTAGGAAGAACGCAGAGTCAGCACCGCTTAGCTGGCATTGGACAGGGAGGTAGGTGGGGAGGGAGGAGGAGAAACGGGGCTGGAGGGAATCCGGCCCTCCTCCTGGTCCAAGTCCTGCTGCCCCTGCCTGGCTGTCAGACACTGAGGAGAGAAAAGAAAGGGAAGAGTGGGATAAGGAAGAAAAAATGTACTTCAATATAATCGTAAAAACATCCCTTTCATATGCTATATAACAGATGCAATGCCTGGCTTGAAGATGTGACGCTTATAGTGTCATTTGTGGCTGATCATACTGAGATACTGAATGTCAAGATAATAAACAGTGTGTGAATCCAAGACTCATTGACCCGTGAAATGCTTTTTCATTGTACACACACATCTATCAGCTCTTACACATAAACTCACAGCTGCATTACAACTCGCTGACACAACATACACCAGAGTACATGGTGTTTGCGTAAATACATAAGCTCTCAGTTGTGTATACAAGAGTGATAGACTCAGCATGACATGGGGGCTCTGCATTAATGCATCGCTTTTTCTTTTTTTTCTTATCCCCATTCGAAAAGCATTAGACCAGCATATATCAAAGATGACATATTGCTCTTTGGCAGTTTATTTCCATATATTTACATTAAGCCTTTATTCATTTCCTAGTGTATTTACCAGACATTTTACAAAGATGGGATCTCCATGGATTTTGGAGACAGGGATTATCGAGGTTTTGGTGCAGTATTTCATTCCAAAGAAGACAAGGAGCTAGCTGGAATGACTGTGCTATGATGGGAGGGAGTTTTGATTGTCCTCCATCGCTCAGCATTTGTTATTTGTTTGATGTTTGCCTTGTCGGCATTATGTTGTGCAAGGGACTGAACCCCCAAACAGAGCACTTATTGTAAATATATGAGTTTTGGCTAAATGCGAGCTTCTGTTAATATGAGTACACAATTAATTATATTGTGGTTTAGAAAAGTTCAGGAAGAAATTCATTCTTCTTCAGTGAGAGTAAAAGCTGCCAAAAGCTGAAGACAATATCCAATACAAACAGTATTTTCTGCCAAAGTTAGAGCAGTATTGGTTGTTTCAAATGTGAGATTTCTGTATTTCTTTTTTGTGTGTGTTTGTCCCAGTAATTTGATGTGGGCAGGGTTTAAATGAAAAAAGTGATGTCACCTACTTCTGTGCACCAGTGAGGATTTAGGATTTTTAGAATTTAGTGGGTTAGTAGCAATACATTTAGATATGTTAACGTGTTTGTTTTTTACTTTGAAAGTTGCTCAATATTATTTAGTGTTACAGAAAAACACTTGAGATTTGGAGCCAAGGCTTTTCAAAACGCTTTGGGGTTGTAGGATGGTTCAGCCACCATCCAAAAGCATATCTTTTTGACGAGTTGGGAGTGAGAGTCAAAAGTTAATTTTTCTTACAAATAAGTCCTTTAAAGAGCTGAACATTACCTATGGTTAGAGTTAGGGTTAAGGTCATCTGTGCATTCTTAAACACTACTATAATGTACAGATTTGAAATAGTAGTTTCCACTGCTAAGCAGAAGAAAAAGTCAAGTTTGATATGATTGGCTAAAGCTATGGATAGTTAGCTATACAGCTAATGAGTCTCTACAATCTGTGAGGTACCAATAGCGGTTCACAGGGTTGCTACCATTTATTTTATACCACACATTTATGGGGATTTGACATGTGTAGTGAAGTGTGTGTAACTTAGTATGATAATGGAGCCCACCAACAGTAGGAATAATGTAGAAAAGCATTTATGGAGCACAAGTGCCACTGCTGTAAAGATGCCAGAGAAAAAGTTTAAAAAAGACGGACAGATTTCTATTCTAACACACCAAGGAACTGGCACAGGCATAAACAAAGCACACACAACAAAAAATGGGCTGGTTCGGAAATGTGTGCGTGTGTCTGTGTATGTGTGTGTGTGCGTATCCCTGTGTCCTAGGGTAGCGGAGTGTGAAAATATAATGAGGGTGGGACAGTGTAGCGCTGTCTGGGGCAAGACATACCGAGGCGACTTCACCAAAAAATAATAGTAGAAAAATAAACTGATACCCCGGTGCAAAATGAATAAGAAGGCTGGTTTGGTTATGGTGCGTGGGCACGTAAGGATATGTTTAGAGAGAGAAATAGACAGGCAGAGAGAGAGAGATGTGGAAAGAGAAACTCAAGAGAAAAGACGGATTGAGACGGAGGAGGAGGACAAACTTAAAGGAGTGAGACGAAAAGGGAAAAACAAGAGGAGAAGATGGTAAAAAAAAAAGTGCAAATACATTTTGACAGATTGGAGATACTTTTTATGCTACTCAAGATGACTGCATACACGTCACTGCAAATGACACCAACTTGTCTCTAGTCCGATCTTTGTCCCTGAAGAATCCAGGCAAACTTTTTGAATTGATGGATATATCCCCTTACACTAACATTGTGCAGTCTACAGTTCACAGAGCAGTTCCAGCTTTAGAGGGAAAGTTGAGACAGCTGCAGACAAGAAGGAGAAGAAGAAGAAGAAGAAGAAGAAGAAGAAGAAGAAGAAGAAGAAGAAGAAGAAGAAGAAGAAGAAGAAGAAGAAGAAGGAGGAGGAGGAGAAGGAGAAGGAGAAGGAGAAGGAGAAGAAGAAGAAGCTTGGCCCTCAAATAATGGGGACATTTTGGGGTCTTGGGAGGACGTCTGGCATGTGAAAAAACGCATGTAGTCTAAAATATACAGCTACTTTGGCTTAATCCATACTTTAATACATTGAAACATCCAAAAAGTATATATAAAAATCATGATTTAATGACAAACTTCATGTAGCATCAGTGAGCACTTCACGTTTTGCAGCCTTCCATCCAACTCGAGAGGTTGACAAAGCAAAAATGGCTGGTTGAAATGTAGCAATTTTCAAATTTAGTTTCAAACCATCCGCTGTTGACTGACACATGCGGTCACATGGTCAAAACACATCAGCCCATTGGCTTTAGTTAATTATCTTTCATTCTTTTCGAACTGTGTCCTTGAGGTGCAAAGGCCGACATGTGTTGTCTGTGTCTGTGTGTCCACAGGAGTCTCATGAAGCATATGTCCAAATCCCATACGGGGACCTCGAGCAGCTGACGCACACATAGGAAACACACACACAGATGCAGTGCTCTCTCATGCAGGCAAAGGTTGACCCTTGGATGGAATCATTACCACTGTATGAAATATCAGAACCAAATATTCCCTGTATGTAAGTTTATGTTTCTTTTCTTTATTAATCTACTGTCATGTTTTTCAGTCAGATCATGAGAATATTTTGTTTTGCCTTTCATCAGCTTGCTGTTGCTGTTGACCCTTGGTCTCAGGACAGCACTCTTGTTACACTGGACAACACCATCGTGAACTTATATAATGAGAATGCAAATGCAGCTTTATCTTCTGTGGCAACATGTTGTATAATTTTCAGACATGAGAGGCAAATCTCAGCTCAATAGGTGGCGCTATACTACAAGTCAGGGCCGGCCCTTTGAAATCTGGCATCCCAACACTGGTATGCAATTGGCTACCATTAAACCTGGCATGGTCCAGATTCCTTGGCATCATTACTTTGGCAACCATCATCCACAACAGGAGTCCATACCCGCTGTGTCCTGCTGCACAGTGCGTCTGTGTGTGTGTGTGTGTGTGTGTGTGTGTGTGTATAATTGTGCCTGTGTGTGTGACTTTATGAGTGATCTAGTGTGTACCTGTATGTGCATGCATGTTAAGTGTGGGTGTTTTTCTGTGCAAGTGCATATTTAGGTATTTGTAATGATGGCTGAGACAAAGTACTTATATAAAAGTGTGAGTGTGTGCGTGGGTGTGTTTTCATGTGTGTGTGGAAAATTGGACAGGAATAAAGCCAGATGTACAGAGATTTGACAAGGCCCATCTGTGATCCCTCTTCCCCCAAAAAGTGCCCACCCTGCTCTATTTCCAAGTACACACAAACACACACACACACACACACACACATACACACACACACACAGCCAATAATCAAAACACAGTGGAGCGTGTAGGACAGGAGGAAAGAGAAAGGAAGAAAGAAAGCGAGAAGCACAGCAAGATGGGTTTCGAGTGAGAAGGAGAGATACAAAGATGCAGTGATGGTATCAGCGCTGCTTGTTATTGTGTTGGTTAAATATTGGCTCAGATTATTATATTTAATTAGAGGCAGGCACACAAACACGAACGCACATGATCGGGACTATCTTTCATATCAGCGTGGTTTGGGTATCTGTCTGCAAGTGTGTGTGTATATGTGTGTGCGTGTTCCGACAAGTAACTCAATGAAAGACAAGGCTTGTCGCTACAACGCTGTCTTCAACAGCCAATTGTTGCACAAATACACACAGAAACACGAGGTTAGTTATGGACATGTTTACACACAAATAACTCCCGGCTCTGTTGAACTTTTCTGTTCTCTCTGTCAGTTTTAAGGGTTGCCATACATTGCCAAAGCAGAAGGTGCCAAAACTCTCCAGAATGTTCTTGATGTCCTGTTCCTCCCAATTTTTAATGCATGACAACTGCAAACACCCCCTCCCCTCCATCTGTTTGGTCATTTTAACCAATCCTCCTATTTTTTCTTGCTCATGGCTTTTGTCGCTCCTGAACAAATAAGTGTCTCTTGGAAATTCCTCTGGCTGAGTATCGAGCGAATCCGAGCACTCAAGTAAAATATTTCTACAACCGCTTTCCTGCATCTGCAAACTGTTGAACGCGGCAAAGTGTCCAAAATTGGCAAGTGTTTGACGAAAAAGCATCAAAACATCACTTTGCCTCTGCTTCATTCAAAGCTTTCATGCACAGAGGCAAATTGCCCCCACCCCCCCCACCCTTAAAAAATACAGCACAGACACAGCACAGCAAAGAAAAATCCATCATGGCAGAATTTCCTGAAAAGAATGAACTCCATTGATCACACAGATGGCACACTATCTGTGAGAGAGACGGGAAGAGATAGGGAGAGTGAGAGCGATACGGACGGATACAGGGAGATATATAGACAGAGATGTGTGAGATGTGGAAGAAAGGAAGGACGGAGTGGCGAGGAGGAGAGATAATAGGGTGAACGAGGATGAAAAGGGTGAGAGAGGGATGAGGTTTCTATTTCTGAGCAGAGCATTCATCACAAGCATGGAGCTTATTTTGGTGGTCCCGCTATCACTGGGCCTCTCTTGCCCTTCTCTCTCTGTCTGTCTCTCTATCTCCTATCCTGCACAATCCCTCCTTCTTGGTGTTAATGTTAAATTTTTAAAACGTTAAAGGGGAATTCCAATGATTCCCCCTTGTTAAAAGGTCACTTTATAAATGCTAAGCCTGTGAAAGCAGTTGCCCTCCATGGCCCGGGAGAAACTTTGAGAAAATAATGCCTGGTGGCATCAAAGTTATGTCATCAGGGCTATCTGGCCTTGAGCTTGGAGACTACAGATGGAGCTTAAAAGGCAGAGAAGGCGATTCTAAAGAAAGAAATTTGATTGTCAATTCTCATTCCAAGGCCATCACTACCGATGCTTTGGGTCAGTATTAGGTGCGGAAGTCTAACCCAAAGCATCGGTATTTGACAACCCAGGAATGACACTCAACAATCAACTATCTTTCGCCTTCCCTAGCTTTAATAGGGAGGTTCTAGAGATGAAAATCTCATTTATATTAAGAATCTAGGATGTTGATTATTAGCCATATTGTTGCGACCATCTAACATAGACTCACCACGAGCTATGAGATTACAAAACGATGCTTATGTAGAAGCCACAAGTCCATATGACATCAACTTTGTTTGAAAAAAAAACATGTTTTATTCGCAAAGTCATGGGGAAGTGCTACACCCGCCGAAAACTTGATGTGTATAACAGCAATGTCTCTGATTGGTGGAGCTTCCTGTTACAGCACCACGTTTACTACTACCACAATCGGGTAGTCTACGTTACGTTTACAACACAGCAGCCATGATTTCATCTTGTGAAATGCTGCATTGTTAGGGTTAGTGTTTGTGTCAGGACATGTACTAGTGTTCCTTGGAAAGGAATCATTTGAAATGGTTATCAGATGAGTAGTCCTTCAGTCTTTGAACAACTATGTCTGCACCTTTGCCTTTTTTCCATTTCCACATTTTGCTTTTGCCCCGAATCACGTTTTATGGTCAAGATTTACCTCGCAGTTGGTCGGCTTGGTACCAGGCTTAAAACTCTCTATATGTGGATTTTCTGAGACTTCAATGGAGTGAATGAATGGTAAATTCACTTACGGAACCAAAGCCTTTCAATGGGTGGACGGTCACTGAGCTCTATCACCCAAAGACTGCTTTACGAAAATGGGGATGTAGCATTTGGAAGACATGGCCCTTTTCAAGGCTACAGGGTCTAATGAAAAAGTGCAATTGATTCTTAGCTTCAGCTAGCTCATAGGTATATCCTTACATTTTCTGCTTCCATTTTGACCAATCTTTCCCCCAACTTATGTGTGCAAGACACAATTGCTGAAGGAAAACATTTTTGAGCTGATAAAGAGTATCAGTTCTTTAGTTTTTGGGTCACACAAGTCACCTCTGTTGATAATGATATAATGAAGTATTAGCATGCACACCCATTACTGATGATTTACTGGACACATGTGGATGACTTTGGCGATTTTTAATTTAGAAGTAGACTCTCTGATTTCATTACAGTGCCTCCAAACTGGCCCACACTGTCAGCAATGAACAATGATATGTTACAAGCCAGTAACCTCGTATCCTTACACAATTTCTGGTACGACACTGATTTTAGATGGATGCCAATTAGTTGTACCGGAGCTTGAGATATAAGCTAAAACTAAAACTTAGAATATTATGAAACCCAGTGCAATAGGCTCACAGGAAAGTTGCTACAAGAAAACTTGTTTGGATACAAATTTGATGAAATTGTGTCAGAGTTGTGTTCATGCAGCTCAGGGGATTTTATTAAATCATAAGGTGTCAATCATATTTTATCCTACTAGAACTGTGCATATCCGTTTTGTGACCTCTTGTTTTCCTTTTTGATACAGTTTTTCTGTTGCATGCTGTCATGCTTTTGAAGACTGGCCCTGCTGACATATTAAAAAAAACTTTTTAGATTTGTACCTGTTCCCCAACAGTTCAGGGACAGAAGATTTGTTCTCTCTTAAGGTGTTCTTTCATGTGGCTTTAAAAACTCACATATCAAAGTGCCGACTGCTAGAAATCTGTAATTGCTCACTAATTGGATTTTATCCTAACATGACAAACCTTTGTAGCAGTTTTCGTAATAGTGATGAAGTTATCAGAGTTTGTCCTTGTCCATGAAGTGTTTACAGAATTTGGTAGAATAATCCCCAATACTCCCACACACACATGCACACACCACTTGTTGATTGATGTCCCTGTCACTGGGTCAGTGAAGTTACATTTCCCCAGATATGGTCTGACTACCATCTCCACCCCCCACCCCACTCGCATGGACCCAATATCCCCCTTTCTCTTTCTATCCGTCTGCCTCTTTTTCTCAATTTCTTCCTCCATACCTCCATGTATTAGCTTTCCTCCTCTCTATTTGTCTAAAGCCTCTCTGCCCCTCTCTTTCTCTCTGTCATTACACCTTTCCATAGGTGTAATTTAATGGAAAGACAGGGAGACATGTCGGAGATAACAATTTCATATAAATCACCTGCCTTCATCAGTTAACTCTGCCACATGTCTGCGACTCTCTCACATTTTTGGAACAAACGCTAACGCCAACAATGGGAGAAAGACACGTCACATTGATCCTCACTTTTTACAAACAGTGGGTGCAGCCACACTGCCGACCATTTTGTCAATACGGAGAAAATGTCTCTCAGAAATGGCAAACACTATGACTGTTGATAGCGCACTAACATTTTATAACCACATTCACTTGCAGCTGATACAGCTTCATATTTGTTATGCCAAACATCAATTTCAGGTTGCTCAATGGCTATATTTAGCATTTCTTCCACATGAACTGTCAATTTGATGACTTTTTGATGTCAGTGGATCTTTAAAGTGTCTTTTATGTGTTATATTCAACTTCACAAATATTTTAAGGAAAAATTCTCATATGAAAAATCTGACATCTGAATGTTACCATGAGCATTTATCTAAATCATTTTATTGTACACTTTGTATTTCGGCTCATTTTCCTGCAGCACTTCTAGATTGCTGACTTCAATAACTTCATGAGTCATAAACCTTGGCAACAACAAGCGCGTCTCAGCTATGTTCATCCCTGTGTGCTATTGCACCCTTTCTGTATTTGGTATATTTTAGCTGAACATTTTCTAAATGTGCATTTTTGTCCAATTGATGAAGATGTAAAGTTTTGAACCAATTTCAAGTTAACAAAAAGGCATTTTTAGCATGATAGTGCTGATCACATTTTCATCAATAATTTCCCTCAACAATGGCAGGTATTTTTTAAAATGTATGTTCCATGAAGAGTGTTTGGGGACAGGAGACAGCTGAGTTATTTTCACATTTGAATGTCTTTGTTTTGGTTTGAAGGCTGTTATACTTTTGGCTTCTGAGGGGTTTTATTGATAAATGTTTTCTTTCAGCTTAGGAAAAATCAAGAAACTCAGTGGTGATTTGTGTCCAGACTATGATTCTATTATATGTACACGTTTAAATTAACCATCAATGACAAAATTGCATCTTAACTGTACCGTAGGTCAGACAAACAGTAAACATGACTCCTTGTTCAGGACATTATTCAGGTCAGGACGTCACGTTCCAAATTATTATTATAGCATACACAGTGTATTTGGCTGTTCACCGGTAAAGACTGTGATTACAGTGCCCTCTCCAAATTCCCAGTACATCTCCTCCAAGAACTGAAATGAAAAATGCTGTTTGCCTTTCCACCTTTCTCTCCTTTGCTATTATAGTTTGTCCCTCTCCCCGTTTCTATCATTCAAACTCACCTCCCTCCAATTCCCTCATCACTTTCCCTCACTCTGTCCATCCGCTGCATTCCCCGTCTCTCCTTGAGGAGAAGAAAAGGTGGTGAGATGGACTGACTGAAAGATCCAATGAAGGAAGGATAAGATGGTGGGATGGAAGACAGAGTGGTGTTGTGGATGTGAATTTTGGGACTCCGATTTATGACGGAGTGTGTGCGCATGTGTGTGTGGGAGAGAGAGAGTGGAGGTCACTGCAGTTGGCCCCTCAGAGTGTGTGTTTATGGCAGCAGATGCAGGGAAGTGTGAAGAGCAATTTCAAATGGTCACCATTCCACTGAGAGAGACAGAGACAGACGGAAAGAGAGGAAAGACCTCTCAGAGAGGAAGTCGAGCAGCACAGACGGAAATGGAGGAGCAGCGTGCAGGAAATGCTAAAACTCGCATGGGTTCACACACATAAACGTGCATCCCAACCTATAACCCTTAAGAAATTGCCTAAAACTGTGGATGTATTACAGAGAACTTGAAATTTTGTCCTTAAATTCAAGTTCACCTGGAGCATATGCCAGAAACAAACTAGAGTTTTCACACACAAATGCAGTGTTTCCCACACATATATTGTACTTGGACAGGCCACCCAGATATATTAACAGCCTCATTAGAAATGAGAGAAGCATGTTAATATGATAGCAATGATAATACAGCTCTGTAAATTCTTTTCAATCATTTACAGGTGTGGGATTCATGTGGGAGAAAATTTTTCAGCCAAAGCACTTCATGTGACCTGCATTTTCAACTTGAGGTATAAATGAAGCATTGGTCTCGCATCGGAGAGTTGGTGCAAAAAAGGACTGCTAGTACACTGATTGAATGGTGACAGCGTGGTAATTGTGTCAAAAAACGCTTTCATTTTAAAGAGATGTGCAGTCACTGCACATTGACAAGGAGGTGTCTGCTAGTAGCAGTCGTTGTAACACGGTGAGAAATTCACACCATTCAGGGACATGTTGTGTTTTGAGCTTGTCTATTCAAACACACTTCTGAGACAGTGAAAATGGTTTTAGAAATCAGCCATTTTATTTTGGTAGAAAAATAATTTACTGTTTAAATATATATTTTATGTTATACTCCAAAACCCGATTTAACTAAAGTAAAACAAAATACAATAAGAAGAGTGAGAAAAACATGAGATCCCATTGGGATACTTGATACAGCTGGTACAAAAAAACAGACAAATCAACTGTTCACTGTGGTGAGTTTTCTGTGTAATATTCTAAACTTGAGCCAGCATTATCACCTGCAGAGCCTCACCCCAAACATGGCAGCCAAAAAGAGCGATAAACAAACACAGCAGAAGTTCTTTCAATTAAAACGGAGTTGTGAAGAAAAGCCTCTGTGTGAGTCGGGCCAGGATCTCCTGGCTATGAATATGAGGAAGGGATAAATCCATTGGGCCTTGGTGCCATTCAATTCTATCCTTCAGTGGTCCACAGCCAACCAGCCAACTTGTAAAAGCTGCTTATAAAGGGGCTAAAGGACTCGCAGCCTCAACTGACTTAATGGACCAATAGGAACTAAGTAGCTAAGGAAAGGAAAGGAGGAGGAAGAAATGATGGTGGAAAATAGGGATGAGATGAGTTTCTTTAGAGGAGAACAGGTAATCAAATACAGAAGGAGAAAAGGAAAGAAGCAGGGCGGTGAAGGATGGAGGAAGGGAAAGGGAAAGGACAAGCATGACAGGAAGAGGACAGACAAGAGATGAGCAGGGGAAGTGAGGACAAGGAGGTGGAGGGAGGAGGAAGAGGAGGCGGGTAAGGGTGGATGAGTGAGGAGAGCAAATAAGAGGAGGAACGGACAACAGTTAATGGAGATAAATGCAGAGAGGAGCTGAGGAAAGAATCGAGGAGATGGGGCGAAGGAGAGAGTGGTTGAGTGGGAAAAACAATGGTCAAAGGAAACCATAAGCCATAAGCATCTTTTTAAATATTTCAAAATGGAGGTGATGACAAGATTTGTCCATTCATGTGCATTACTGCAACTAACATCATATAGTGCCCTGCAAGTTTGACCTTTGTGGCTAAAAGGAGTGGCGAGAAACGTGTTGTCAAGACTAATATCAGCCATTATGTATCTGCTCGCCACACACACTCACACACACAGACACACACGCGCGTTTACTTGCTGTGACACAGTTTGTGACCATGAGTCATTAATGGAACACGTCCCAGAATAAAAGAGATACACACAGAAAAGGAGGGAAAGAAAAATGAATGAGGAAGGAGAAGAGCATGAGATAAAGAAACTGAATTGTAACTGAACTCAGCTGTGTCTCTCTGCATGTGCTGCTAATGAACAGAATAGGAACAGTCTCTATAACTCTGATGCACAAACTGACCCACTGTTGAAGAAGAAGAGAAGAGAAGAGAACTCTCAGAGAGCTTTTAGAAACATTGGGGGGTCACGGCTTTATGCATTTGTAAGTTTTACTCAATGTAAAAAATATCCAAGGACTTCTACTCTTCAGACAAAGCAATGAATATTTATGATGGGATGCTGTCGTTCAGGGTGACATTAATTCCATAAGGATAGTAATGATTAGTAAAGACACTTCACAGGACACCAGAGACAATGGGAGGAAAGTCACCCACAGAAACACAAAATCACACTTGTACTGTATGTTTCTACCATAAATGTGTCTAAACATTGAAAATGAACACGTGTACTTCTGCAGGCTGGATGTACAAATCTAAGAGTTTTTGACCACTACAGGCACCTGAGGCAATATTTTAATGAGCATCCTGACAACTGCAGATTTGGTATCCGTATCAATCTGTATTTTTTTTTTGTTTTTTTTTTTTTTTTTTTACAATTCGCACATCCAAAATGCACTAATGCATCCAAAACACTTCATTTATACAAAGTTTAACTCTGAATAACATTTGTCCAGAACCAGCAGTTACAGTTTGTCACTTATTGCAAACACATCCTCATACTTAAACGACTGAATCGGCCGAAAAAGACATATCACAGATGCCAAAACAACTGTTGCTGCATACCAACGACAGACCAGACCTTGAAATTCTTGTGCTTTTTTATGCCAACTACTCACCCCGACCTCCTCCTTATGCTGACTTTGCCGCTCCTTATGCTACTTCACCTAATATTCTCCTTTGCTGCCACAATACTTACTGCAGCCACTAGAGGTCACCACTTAACATGAAAGGTAAACAAGTGTAGCAATAAACTGCTTTCAAAAAAACGAACAAAGGTGAGTTACAATATTTATCACAATTGTCTTTGAAAATATGGATAACATATTAAGTAAAATATTAGGCTGTAATTTTTAAATGTAATTTAAATTGTGTGTTAAATTCATATTCCAAACCTAAAACAACAGTATGCAAACATGCAAAATGGTCTGTAAATACACAGAGATGGTGGTGGTGAGAAAAGCAATTCATGAACTTTAAAGAGATGGTCACTGAATGCATTTTGTGTCAAAGCAATGAAAAGTTTAGTACAATTGAGTCCACATTGACTACTTATGAATAGATTTGGAAAAATGAACTCAGAAATGAGAAATGCAAGATAGAAATTGTAAAAATAATTAAGAAAAAAAAAATGTAGAAGAAGTGTCAGTCAAAGAGGAAGAAGAAGACTCCAGTCCATGTAGCGAAGACGATTCCAAAACATGTAAGGATTTTTTAAACCACAAACATTCAATGGACATTCATTGGGCTTTGTTGCTTTGCCTTGAGGATATACAATTCAATTTAGTGAAAAACGTAATGACACAGGTAACCTTCAACATGAAAGCATCAATAATGTTACATCCTGTAACAGTACAGAGCATTTAGTCTCGAACATCTGATTGCTGCCTATTGATTTCCACTCAAACAAAATGCCACCACTTCTTAATGCTGTTACTATAAGGCTTTTTTTCAAAGGTTGAGGAACATTTAATAGTTGTGTTAACATGGCTGACGCTACTTTACAACAAAAGCACGAATTCTCTTTGCCCTGATGTAGCTGCAGTTATTTTGTTCCAACCGTTTGTCAAAACTGTCGGCTACATTCAAGCGAGGATTGACACTGAAATATCTTTATTTGATTTTATGTAGATTTATTATGATTAGAATGAATACACATTATTTATGTTGATGTTATAATTAACCTTGTACCTTATTTAATCATTTTTTGTGCATTCGTTATAAAGCAATTTGCTTATCAGTATCTGACAATTCGCTGTACAGCTGCAACGATTGGTCATATTTCAGGAAAACACATCAAACATATGCTGGCTCCAGCTTCTTAAATGTAAATAATTGCTTCTTTTCTTTGTCATGTATGATAGTAAAGTATTTGGGTTTCAGACTGCAGGTCAGATAAAATAAGCCATTTGAAGAGGCCACTTCAGGCTTTTTTGACATTTTTTTGCCTAAACTATTAATCATAAAACACAAACTGAGTAGGAAACAATCCACAGCTGCAAGCCAATCAGAACTGAGAATTTTCAGTGGCCATGGTATAAACATTTATAATCCAACTGTCTGTAACTGTACGGCCCATTATGGTCTTTGAAGTCTTAAAATGACTCATTAGACTATAGTCTAATAACAGTAGCTCAACAGAATACAGTGTACAGTGTGAAAAAAATCCACTTCGTTTTACCATTGTACTGCACGCCCTTGTAATCCATCTCTAATCTATTTACAACTCTAATCTGGTTAGGCCAATGTGATTAATGTGCAACAGTTAATTACTGGAATATGGTGAGAATAATCTGATTGATGCACTAATGAGAGGAGGATTATCACACAGTTGACAGGCACCTCTCGCTCTGTCTCTCCCTTCAGGTCTGTCTCCCACTTTTTTATCTCATTTATTCTCAGTTTGGCTGGCATCTTTTGGCTCTGTTTATCTGTGACTCTTTATCTGTCTTCAGCTCTGTATCTCCACTCTGTCTCACTTCCCCCTGCTGTCATCAGTCCCTCACTCCGCGTTTATCAGTCATTCGCTGTCTTGTTGCCATCGACCACTACAGAAGCCACATGAGCACAAACTTAATTAAGGCTGACAAGCGCAGGTATTTTTATCGCTGCATCTGAAGAACACACCCACTCGCCAAAAACATAACACAACACCCATCTACACCAGACACACACCCACTCAAACACCGTTTAAACCTTCATTTATTTTTAATTGACTTCTGGGTGAAAATCACTAGCGTTAATTGCACCCTTGTTCAACTTTGACATTTTGTAAGCGTGTGTGCAACGGGAGGGTGTCAGCGAATGTCAGGTCATATCAACACCACATGCGACACGCACATAAACAAACACGCATATCAGTAGTTATAAAGACCTTCCATTCACGTCATCCCGTCCTCAAACGTCATTACACTCGACCTTTAACCAGAATTAACCTGAAAATAATCGTTTAAAGAGGTGGCGACCGATTCATGTCCTCACTATTACGCTTTTTTTAACCTTTCTATCCTTGTGAGGTCATGCACACACACGCACATCTAACATGTCCACACTTGAGTCTTCATCATCACCTCCCTTAGGTCATTCAACACAGCTGCGTCGATGTGCGAGTTCTTTATGTAGAGGTGTGAACTAACGTTTCAGATTAGCCTGTTTAAGGTTGATCATCTGTCTCTCTCTTTCTGTCATCTAGTTTAACACATTTTCAAGTCAAGGTCTATCTTTTAATGACTAAGTGTCAACATTTCTCACTTTAATAGATTTTTTCTTGTATTCGCTCTTTGTCCAAACTTCTGTGTTTGGTCTCTGTCAAAAGAAATCTGTCCTTGGGTTTTAATTTTTAATTTTTTTTTGTATGTGTGTTTGCTCCTGTGTGTGTGAGTGTGTGGGTTTGCAGGTATGTGTACGATGAAGTAATGATAGAATACACTTATAATTAGCTGAGTGATTGGCAGCATAAATGTGTGTTTATGTGCATGTGTGTAAGCGTCAAAGTGGCAAGTTATGAGTGTCAGCTTTGAGAGGTTCATATTAGTATTAACTGGTTCTCAGCCTGAGAATGGTCACTATTAAATTAGATTCAAAAGACAGTTAGGTTTAGGTTAGGTTATACTAATTTTTTTTTGTCTTTTGAGCAATGGTCCTTCTCTTTCTCAGATTTCTACATTTTGTTGACTTTTGCACTCTGACCAATACTGACCAATCCTAAAAGTTCATGTACAACAATACTCGAGAAACAGTGGCACAACTTAAAAGGGTAACAAGTAAAGGGAAGGGAAAAAGTAGTATAAAGCCTTTTGTGGCTCCAGAGGAAGCTGCATGTAATCTGATAAACTGCCTCCAGTGTTGCATTGTGGGTAACATAGGCATTTAAGGTGGGTTTTTTTTTACTGCAGTCCATTGGTCTAACATGGCACTCCTACAACACTGTTGGACTCATTATGGATAGTTTAAAAACAAACTATCAAAACTGATATCGCCAGGACTGCTCATTAAAACATGGCGTCTATATTACCCACAATGCAACTTTGCCACTGAGTGACATCACTAGACGCAAATTATCAAATTACATCTAGCACCGTCTGGAGCCACAAAAGGCTCTATAATTACCCTTATTATATTTAATCTTTTATCCTTTCTTTTGCCTGTTTTTCCTCCATCTCTTGCCACAAGTCACTCTCTCAGGGTCCAACAGCGATATTGAATTGAACAGAAATAAAACCATTATGAAAAAGGAAGTGCTTTAGTCATCCATTTGAGAATTATAGACAAATTATTTTTATGAGTGTAGTCAAATTAGGGCATACTTTGGCCCAAATGACACCAATTGACCTTGAATTAATTCCTCAACTTCTCTCTCATTAACCATTCTTACCTCATCTCCATTCCCTTTCTCCTCTCCTCCTTCCTCTCAACATCCCTCTGATCACAGCATTACTCCTAAGACTCCAGTAAAGCAGAGTAAGGTCAAACATCTGAAAACAGACCATTTGTAATGGATTGAGAGCTATTTGAGTGGAGTGGTCACTTTTGATAAGGTCACAAGTTATCACAGTTAAAGTCAGAGCAAGAGATGTAGGACCATACTTGTGACTGACTTGTTGTCTTTACTGTATAACAAACCCATTTACTGTGAAACATTTAGCTTTACAACAACCATATTTGTTTTGTTCTACCTTCAAGCCAAGTCTGGCATCTTAATTGTCAACAGTTGTTCTGCATGAGCAAGCTATTAAAACCTTGCATATAAACAATTGGCAATTATTATATTGTGATGACAATTTACTGTACATAATGTGTTTTTGGTAGCTTTTTCCAAAGGAAATGTTGCTGTTCAGCAGCAGACGCACAAGTCTAAATGTTACCCTGAAGAGCTTTCAGCACTTTTATCAGTCAAGAATGTATGTGACTGATTGTCCATCTCATACAATTCTGAAGTCGCTGCAAGTTGGTTTTAATATAGTGCTGATATGAACTGAAATCAGAGGCTGTCTGCAGTGTAGGAAAATGCATTCATCAATCTAAAACTTCAACAGAATGACATGAATGGGCCAGCATATGCAAAACAGCAGTATTTTTCAGGTGTTGTCTGATACAATGTATCACTAAAGAACCGACACTGCAGTTGGATTTCTTCATTTGTACAATATCATGTACCATCTTCTGCCATTGTAACAACTGTTTCACTAATGAGCATCTACTTTCCTCTATTACAAGCTCTCAACTCTGCATGGTCTTGAGAACTGATGCGTGTTCGCATGGTGTTGTGATTTGTTAAGCGATTATAATATGGTTTTGTTTTTCCATTTATTGTGTTGTCTTGCGTGATCTTCCTAAACCCAGCCTGAAAAACTAATTTCTCTCCCAGCATGAGAGAGGTTTTGATTTAATGAATACACAGGAAAAAAAAACCCTTGTAAGCCTGTAATTAGATAAAATATTAGGTGAAACAAACAAATGTGACACACTTTGACTTATACAAGTTTTCGGAGTCTATTGCAGCATGCTTGTGATGTTAATCAGCCATCGAGGTTGGGTGCGAGCACCCACCAGATGCTGGAGAGATGTGGCTGTAAATAAGTCTGCCTACTCAACTAGTGCCTTTGGCAAGCAGCCAAACATCATTTGAAGGTAGTGTGTGTGGAGATGAAGTCGTGTAAGTGGCTGGTTAAAAAATGGGCTTGGCCAGCTGCGAGAGCGTGTAGGCAAAGACATGAGTTCCCTGTTTAAAAAGCGGCACATGAAAAATGGTTGAAGAGAGGTGCAGACACAGAGAGGCAGGCAGGTTAAAAAACAAAAAGCTAGCTTCAATGTGCTGATGTCCACATGAAACCCAAAACCCATTGTCAACAAACCAAAATGTCAAAAAGCACGTAACACAAGACAGGCAAAGGAAAGTCCAAGGAAAAAACTAAAGAGGAATACAAAACTGAGGACAAACCAAAAAACCACAAGGAACAATACAGGAACACACAAGGACTGGGGAACGGGCACAGGAGGCACGTGGACGAAAACAGGACTAATGTGAGGACAACAACGGACAAACCAACAAAGAGTGAGGGAACAACACAGGCTTGAATACAAACTAAACTAACAAGGGGATGTGGTGCAGGCAGAGAGACACTGGGAACAGGGTAGTGCTAACAAAGCTGATGTGAAACAGGTGTGGGGGGGTTAGGTTAGGGAGGAGCACAGGAACATGGGGGGAAACAGAACACTAGGAACACAGGTGAGCAGGAATGAGAAACTCACAACAAGACACAAGAGGATATAACTACAAGATAAACCAGGAAATAAATAATCATAAACCATAACCATGACAATAGGAAAAGGAGGAGAGTAGGAAAGGAATAAAAGAAGACAGCGGTATTGGGTAAAATTGGTGCTTTGTCAGAGAAATGACTTGCCTGCTTGGTGCCTTTCATGAAAAACAAACAATCCAAGGAAAAACAAAAGGTGTGCTGCATATACAATAGACTGCTTTTAGCGGAACACACCCACACTGCTTCCAGCGGGACTCACTCTTCAACCTGGCCTCTTTCTAAAGGTTAAACACAAGCAGCCTCCAACCAGGTCAGGAGAAAGGAGGGGTGAAGAGTGCAAAAAGCAGACGCCTTGCATCCTCTTTTCTCCCTCTGCTTTTGCTTTTTTGTCCATCAACGTCTATTTTGCCGTCTTAACATGTCTTCTCCGCATCTCCTCAAACCACTTTAAGAGAAAGTCTGTGACATGTCACTGTAAGTTTACAGAGCACACCATGCACACATGGTCAAATTATTGAGCGTGGTGAAAAATGGGTTAAACAATTATCATAATCATTAATAATTTAAAAGAACAGTGCTTCATACCAACTCAGGACACTCTGTCATTGTCCCTGTCCCTCAGGCAATGGCACGCTGACACATACTGATCAAATCAGCAGAGCTGTGCCAACCTCCAAAAGCATGATTTTTTTTTCCCTCAACCTCTCTTAAACAAAGAGAACTTCTCTCACCAAAGTATATTTTGCATATATCATAATATTTTAAAAAGAAAAACAGTCTATTTCTCTTATCGCCTCTCATTTTTGAGGTCGTCCAGATTGACAGAAATTAGTTAACAGTCTCTCAATCGGCTAATCCATCCATCATCATCGCTGCTACCTGTCGCTGCATCTCAATCATTCTGACGGATTGACTTATTCACACAAACACACATACACACACGCACACACATTCATGAAGAAGTCACACCTATGCATAAATTCAAGACATCATGGGCCCGAATACAAATCATGACCCTTGTTGCCTGTCAGCGGCTGATACATAAGAAATAGATGCAGCCTTTTGCTGTCCCTTCTCTGAGGCAGAGCCTGGAGCCAGTGTCACTACTTTCCTTGTTTTTCATCCACTCAACTGGAGCTTGTTGCTGCGACACTGGTGGCATTTTGGACTAAGCTTTGTTCAACAAAATAGTGTATTAATCAAGTCAGTTGTTTTCCGGCTTGTTTTTAATCATCGCATGTATGTGCACTTTTGTGTTTGATTCTATTTCCTTGTTATTTATTGCTGTGGCTTTTTATCTCACCTACATTTCCATTTTTGCAAAGCAAGCTCCTCGCATAAAGGCTTTTATTATTACTGAGACGACTGAACATAAACCTTCGAGTACAAACTCTGTATGTTGGACTCGGATGTTTTAAATTACCACCCAGGCGATTAACCTGCTAACTGATGCTCATTTAATTAGCATCATTGTGAGTTGTGGATGGTACTGCGAGGGAGTCTTTATCGTCTCTTCCCTCCTGGCTCTCCTGCGTCCACACTGCACATTCACATAAATAGCAGGCTCCCCATTGTTTAGCTCACCTTCCAGTAATTTAGCCTGCTAACATATTGTTGTTGGTGCACTTCAGTGCTGGACTGCTGACTGTGCAGTGTCAAGCCAGGGGGGACTCTTTAGCCCATTGCCTAGATTGATGGCGAAGTCAGAAATTATCAGATGAGGTGTAACAAAGTAATTATAAACCTAACTTTCCCTAAGAACACAAGATATTTAAGATGTACATGAGTTAAAATACTTAATTGTAACCATTTGTAGAGGTAAATAAATTCAGTTAGATTTGATAAAGTGCTGTAAGTCACTTTTTTTGTTTACCTAGCCGTTCCTTCAGCTGATCTCGTCTACTTCTACTTTAATTCATAACATCCTTATGCTGACATCCACTGGTGTATAAGTGTAGGCGGATGGGGTAGTTGCATCAGATGCTGTAGTTTGTAAACCTTATTATTTCCTGTATACACTACCATGCTAGAGCCTCAGACAGGTAAAGTTGTTGTATCTTTTTCCAACCCCTCCCGCCTCTCTCTCTTTCTCTGTGTTGGCCCAGCATTACAGTCATTAAACTTCATTATAGGGACAGTTGGTGCTTACACAGAGGTGTGTGTGTGTGTGTGTGTGTGTGTGTGTGTGTGTGTGTGTGTGTGTGTGTGTGTGTGTGTGCTGGGGGGGGGTGGATGGAGGTTCAGTGTGAAGGATGGGGTGCCACTTGCACTTTACTGTAGTCAGCACACACACACAGTTCCATACACTAACAAAACAACCAAACAAGCTCAAAACATGCACAGGGTTGCTTCATTGTCGCAAGGTTACCCCGGTGAGGAAATGTGTGTTGACTGAGCTACATCTGACCTCAACACTGTTCAAGTCATTAAGTCGTTTTGTCCAGTCACTGTGATTAATGCAGGCCATCCTCAACAGAAAACAAATCACACAGGTCGACAGTGAAAGCAGCTTATTATGA
Organism: Pagrus major; assembly: GCF_040436345.1. Classification (NCBI taxonomy): domain Eukaryota; kingdom Metazoa; phylum Chordata; class Actinopteri; order Spariformes; family Sparidae; genus Pagrus; species Pagrus major. The sequence goes on from NC_133219.1 coordinate 22,065,005, forward strand.
CCCATATTTAGGTTTCTTTTGACCTCTAGTGGTTGTAGTTATTATTACAGCAGCAAAGGAGGGAAACGGGCAAAGTAGTATAAAGAGGGAGGGTGGGGAGGAAGTCCGGGATGGATGGTTGGGTCAAACAGTCAAGCAGACGTATTATTTGAAAACTTCTTCTCGAGCCTAGATGATAAATGCTGAAAGATTGTTCTAAAGACATTCATGATGGACAGAAGTTCATGCAAATGGACTAAATATTAGGGTTGTACCGATCCGATCACGTGACTCGGAAATCGGGGCCGATCACGCCACTGAAGACTCGATCGGGACTCGGACGTTACGACCCGATCAGAGATCGGTTTTATATATATTTATTTAGTCATTATTTGTATTAGATTGTTGATATATGGGCTATTGGTGATTCAAAATAAAAAAAATAAAATGAGTATTTACTACCACCATTTACGACATGCGCATGCGCAGAAGACCAGCACGCCAGTTTGTTTTGAAGCGGAGTGGCGAGTTGTGGCGCACCATGTCTGCTGTGTGGAAGTATTTTAAAGTGAGTGACGAGAACGATGCAGTTGCAAACTGTCAGATATGTAAATTTGGGATATCGAGGGGTGGTAAAATATAATAAAAAATAAGGGACACCTTGGATAGTTTTCTTCGATCTTTTTAATTTTTTAAATGTATTATAAGAGTATCGGATCGGGACTCGGTATCGGCAGATACTCAAAAATCAAAGGACTCGGACTCGTATCGGGGGCAAAAAACCCTGATCGGAGCATCCCTACTAAATATGTAGTTTTATATTTTAACACCCATTTCAAAAGAAAAATAACAGACTGCATCTCTGGTTTTATAAATAATGTTTTGTTTTGTTTTTTACAAAAAGACAAAAATTAGAGACTGAGCTTCAAGATAGAAGGACAGTGACAGGATGTGCTAAAATACCAAAAACTGTTCAATCCTGGTGGTTCTGGCTGCATTTAAGTGTTTTAACACAATGCAGCCAGGCAGTCACACATCTATCTGGCAAAATGACAAACACCATCACACACACATCTGGAGGACTGCTGCTCTATCTTAAAAAGCTTTATATCAAGAAAGGTTAACTTGGCACCCAAACAGGCAAAAAGACACATAATCACAGATGATGTACACACACACAGCCACACGTGCACACAACAAGCACGTGCTTGAATCACACATTGCTCTTTCAAACATCTCACCTTTTCCGGTGTGTGACACAGACAGAGCTCACTCTCACTTGTCTCTTCTGTGTCTCACCTGCAGGTGTGATGATGTCACATACAAGTAACAGCTGTCTGATATTAAGTGTAATTCTGTTTGTGTGTGTGTGTGTGTGTTTGTGTGTGTGTCAGCCAGATGTCTCACGGCTGTGATGACTGAATACCAGACTTTGCCAAAGTGACACTAACTGAACCCGTCTGGAAAAGTTCTTTCTTTTTTAATTATCTCGTCTGGAGACTAACTGGTTAAGGTTTTGTGGTACAGTTAAACGTATTGGTTCAATTGATTTACATTCAAACATTTTTATTACAAGAAATGGATAAAACTATGTAGAACAAACAGCAGTAGAGACATAAATTGAGATCTTGACGCACAGTGTGTACGCTCAGGTGTGTTTGTGTTATGTCAGGTGTGTATGTGTGTGTTTTTGGGGGGTGACATTGAGCAGACAGTTGCAGTGGGATGAATGTATAAGTGATGGCTTATTAGCATAAAGCTCAGGAAACCAGCCGTCTCCACCTTTATTGCTTCACTCTGCATTCATTTCGCTCCGACTGATGCCGGTTCGCAGCCAAACATAAACAAACATTAATAACCCAAAGGCTTTTTTCCACCTTATTTTAATAATGCCACACTCTGTTATTCTTTCCAACAAAAGGTATACTTGTGCAGAGTGAGTTGGGGGTATGACTGCAAACTGCAAATTTCCCGTCTGGGAAGCTAGGATGGAGGAAGGGCAACGTGTATGACTGGAAAATCCTAAAATCCAAAAAACTATTGTCTTTCTCTAAAAAACTTCTTCCCAGGCAATGCAAATAACTCTGCTAACAATAGGCAACACTCAACAGTTCCAACAGCGTCAACACTGTGTCTTTGCATGAAATGATGAAAGTGCCAGCGTGTAAAGTTTAGTGTGTTCACTTATGGTACCTGGTTTCAGATTTAAAAAAAATTACTCATACTATTGAAGTTTGGCTTTTCTTATTCAGGTACAGATAGGTCTTGGATTGGGTTGTGCAATCCAGATTAGATGCTTAAAAGGTGGTGATCTTTTATCACTTTGAGGCAGTGCACACCATTGCAAGACAGCTGCCATCACATCATTTCTGTAACATGCTCATCTAAGCTAGAGAAGAACAGAATTGACAGTGTTTCCCACACATACACTTTACTTGGGCGGGCCTCCCAAGCATATGAACAGCAAGTGTATTTGGTGACCCGTTTAAGCATTTCATGCATTCATTAAAGCAACACTATGTAGGCCTAATGTAGACAAAGAAAATAATACTGCCACAGGTACACAGCCATTCTGTGGGACACACTGATAGTTCATGTCTTACTGAAACTACAAAATGATAATGGTTGCTATATGCCAGCCCTACATCAGCTCTTTTAATATAAGCCAAATAATAACCTCAAAAGTAACAGCAAAATAAAATCATTCAACTCGGAATCTGCCTAAATGTTTTTGCTGTAAGAGAAGAGGACAATGCACTCTATATAGCCATTAAAATCCATCCAAAAAAAAGAAAACTCACAGGCAGAGTGGTCGATATGTCACATGTAATTTTGTTATCCATATTTCTCCTGAGAGGAGAGCTTCTATCCATTTAATACATCTGCACAACAAGATTAACCTTTTGCAGTACCCACGGACAACTGTCAACACACACCGGCTACAAATATCACCCCCCTGTCTCTTCCTTTACTTTAAGAAATATTTCTGAGTTTTGAGTCCGTGGCTGTCGCTCAAGAGGGAAAAGTGGGGTGTCCACTAAACCCTAGGGTTTGTCGAACGGACCCCAGCTTTCACTTTCCACATGTTGATGTGTCCTTGGGCAAGACACTGAACCTTAAGAAACTCACTGAAGAGGTTAAATGAAATGTTGAATGACATCAGGAACCACACCTCCTTCTACAAGGATACTCTGCGCTACCTCAGTGCCTTTTGTGGGGATTTTGTGCACACTTGTTTGTCAATTCCTCTCAGAAACTTGGGGCTATATGGTAATTTGTTTTTTGTCCTAACATTTCTTCCAGTTGTTCAGTATAATATTTCTAGCCAGACCTTTTATAAACTCTTCTTCAAAGCAACACACCGCATTAGAGTTCACATGGAAGAACACTGTGACCCCTGTATTTAGCACACCATGGTTCGCTTGTTTAATGTGCGCCCGCTGTTTTGTGGGTGCCCAGGGTTGGTGTACAAGCAGAGTTTTTAAAACCACTTCCTCTCCCCCTGTTTTGTTTCATGACGGAGGTTGTAAAGTTGTCACTCTTACTAATTAAAGAGGGCCCTGAAGTGACTTTGAACTCGCAACCTTCTGTAATCACTGATAATCTAATCCAGAGCCATAGATCAGTGTTTGTTACATGGAGTGCATTAAATAAGAGCTACACTAGAAATTACACACTACCTCTAGATCATATCAGTCTAAGAGGAGCTCGTCCTCAGCCTTTATCTTACATTAAGTATTTTTTCGGGAGTGGTCATCAATACCTTCATCCCTATTTCATGTTCTCATCCTGCATCCTACATTAGCAGCTCAAGCATCTTCTGGAACGGTGCACCTGTCCCTTCCTCCACCTCCATCTTCTTCCTCCCTTTTCCTCAGAATCTCTTCTTGCCTTTCTAATTTCTGTCTTCCTCCCCACCTCTTTTTTTTTTTTTAACTTTACTTCCTCCTACTCACTGTCACATCATCTATCTCTTTGTTTCTCTATCTCAGCTCCTGTCACACCTCCTGCCTTCGCTCCCCTCCTTCCGATCTTTCTCTCTCCCAGTAATCCTACCCTATCTCGCAACAACAAGCTGGTAATCCTACCTTTCCTTTCACGCACGCTCATGGACGTACAAAAGGACACACACACATGCACAGACAAACGCTCTTGCGCACACACACACAGGTGCAAAGACAAATGCAGTCAGATTCTGTCAAAACAACACACACAATCACACCTACATACAAAGTCACCACACATATAGGTAGCTGCACAGTATGCACTGACACAAAAAGCCGTCCACATACATATATTCACACACACACACGCACGCACACAGGCAATGTTTGTGTTGTCGAGCTATCAGATATTACGAGGAAGCTACACAAATTCTGATTGGCTAAGAGCCCTGTGGACACAGATACAGGAAACTAGCTGCCTTTAATTAAGGTAACTGGAGATTGCCAACAGCAAATAAAAGCCTGAGTGTGTGTGTATGAAGTGATAGAACTCTGGCTCGACACACCTCAGATGTATTTCCCCCAATGTTCAAAACAATTAGGTCATCGACCTATTCAGTGTCTTTGTGTTCAAACATTTTAGCGTGTACACTTGTACACTGAAGACGGACTTCCCTTGGACATTATTATTGATGAGTTATTTTTTCATCAAGGCAAAGGGCTCGAATGTTTCATACAGACCCAGCTGACAATATTTCATCTATAAAAGACGGAACATTAGATCAGATATATGCATATCATCATATTAATTATTGTTAGATAATCAAATTGTATTTCAACACTTTTGCAATGCAGTACTGCACTTTATGGAGTTCTCTATTTGCATTCTTGCTAAGAGTTAAAGGGCATGTCCACCTTTTACATATTACAGTGTGTTTACAGGTCTTGTGGAGTACAACTGCATCTGTGAAAAAGTAGTATAAAACCTTTTGTGGCTCCAGAGGAAGCTGCATGTAATCTGATAAATTGCCTCCAGTGATGTCACTCAGTGGCAAGTTGCATTGTGGATAATGTAGGCGCAAGGTTTCGAAAAGGAAGAAGAATGCGTGGAGAAAAAAGGCCGATATCTCTGGTTCTGCTGATAAATGTTGATAATTTGTTTTTGGACTGTCCACCATGAGTCCATTAGTGTTACAGGAGTGCAATGGTAGACCAGTGGACTGCTTATAAAAACCTGGTGCCTCCATTACCAATAATGCAACGTGCCACTGGAGGCAATTTATCAGATTATACAAAACTTCCTCTGTAGCCACAAAAGGCCACTTCTGGACTACTTTGTACATATGTGCAGTAGTAACACACTTTACTGTTTAAAATTGGCGGAGTCACCCTTTAAATGAGAAAATCAATACCGTCTATTACCGTCATAGTTTATTTGGACTGAAATGATGGAGAATGTTTCAGGAGCTCTAAAAGTTGAAACCCTTTGAAACATCTTTTGCTTAAAGATTTGTTTCTAATGTATCTAAACAAGACTGCTGTTAGTAAATTTATGATTATCTGTAATCACCAATATCAATTATTCATGCCCTTTAGTTCCACTATAACAGACACGCTGTAAAACAACACATTATTAACCTGATTTCTGATTTATAACATTTATATCAGTGACAGTAAAAGAGCTCTACGCATGAGTGATACTCACTGAGATGCAGATATATACTCCCCTTTACACACATTCAGTTTTAAATTATTAACAGTAAGGATCTGAGTGAAGACAGGGAGAAAAGGAAGGTTAGCCAGTGTTTCTGCTAAATGATTTAAAGGCAATTTATTTCTCTTTTGTAGAGAGGGAGGGAGACAGAAACAGAGACATTTCTCTTGTTCCTTTTCACTGTCCTTCATGTGAACTGAAAACTAACTGGTTGAAGAAAGGATTGAAGTATACATTCTGTGAGTGTGTGTGAGTGACTGGTGAACTACCTTTCAATATTAAAGTCAAGGTTATGCTGAAACAAGAAATTACATTTGAATGTAATTTTTACGATGATGTTAAGACTTTTATTTAATCTCAGTCTTAGAAGCCCCATGAAAGCTGTAATATGTACTCCGTGCTTTGTAAAATGTCTCAACTCCTTTTCTCTCCATCTCTGGATCAGTGGTCATTCTGGCCTCCTGGAGCGATGATATTGGCTGTCCTCTAACTTCTGAACTCAACACGCACACACATACAAAATTAAAAATCTGAAATTAAACAAGCTTCTATCTTTCTGCCTGATTGTGTGTGTGTGCATGTGTGCGTGCATGTGTGTGTGTGTAAAAGACATCCGCCCTGCCAGTGACCTCACAGACTAGGGCTGGCAGGACACACACACACAAACACACCCCTCGAAGATCTTTAAACCCCGTTACAGAGGACACACAGACATTAAACCATCAGCTATTTGACAAGATTTATGAAGAAATGACATTTTGCACTTTCTGCACATTATAATTATTTAAGATCCTTAATTTCCTGCTGTATTTTATATGCTCTCCTGTCTCTCTCTGAACATATGGTGAGGGGAAGTTTGGATGTGGAGCAGCTGGAAGGTCACGAACACAGAAAAGGTTTTATTCCAACCTTAACCTCTAAAACCTGAGCACAGAGAGAGAGACTTAAATAGATTTGTTTTGCCTTGGCCTTACTCACTGAATGTTGGTATAAAGCCTGTCATTGGCGCACCTTCCGCTACTTGTGTGATAGCATTTCCAAAGTCTCCATCTTCAGGGAAACAACAAAATCCTCTCCTTTATAAATCTTAGCGGTGACGAAGAAAGCAGATAACTTCGATGGTTGGGAGAGACAGGGGAGACTAGTAACACTGTGTAATGTAGGCAAACTCTTAAAGTGATTCTGAAGACGGATAGTTGATTTTTGACTCAGCTTGCATGAGCAGAGCATCTCATACGCGGCTGCGGATGTGCGTCACCGAGATATTCGGCGTCTCGCCTACTCTTTCTGCATCACACATGCGGTTCTCAGCAAAAATAGTTAGAGAGAATGATCTGTTGATGGTTTCACTACAGTTTCAATGTCTTCATCTGAGGATCGTGTCATACAGAAGCATCAGGCAAAGGACAGTGTTTATATATATGGACAACAGCAGTAGAATTGACGAGAGAAGCAATTTTTCTGTGGGAATCCCTCATTCCTTCACTAAAAGACTGCTTATTAATGTGCAGTGGCACAGTAATGTGTAGGCTTATTGTAAATAACAAATGTAACATTCAGCTTAGTGCAGTGTATAAGCAGCTTTCAGTCAGTCAGCACACAACAAACATCAAGCTTAGTCCCGTGGCTTACAACTCGACAGAAATCCCATTATCATCTATCTATCCATCTCTCGCTCTGTCTCTCTTTCCCCTTCTGTCTGTCTGTCTTTCTACCTCTCTCTCTCTCTCATTGCCATAGTTTTGAACTACGCAAAAACCCCATTATCGACTATCTATCCATGTCTCCTATTTCGATGTCTGCCTCGCTCCATCTTTTTTCTCTTTCCTTCATATTCCCATGGCTTGGAACTAGAATGAAATCCCATTTATGCATCCATCCATCTCTTTTTTTTTTCTCCACTATTTCATTCCAAGACCCTCCATTTCTGTCTCCCTCACCAGATGGCAGAGAGCCAACTTATCTATTTATCTTCATGTCCACCCGTCTTTCTATCCATCTTCTTCTACTCCTCTCTCATAGTTCCCAATGCAATGAAAAGGGTGGGTGGAGGGTTGCCTACCGCAGCGTCTAACGTTACATGTCAGGTGATTTCAGAGACATCACAAGTCAGAGTTTAATAAACGCTGGAGGAATGCTACATGTTTGCGGGATACAAGCACCATAAAATTGATGATACTGATCAAAGAAAATGACAGAAATTAACCGGGGAAGCTTACAGTTGCTGTACCACAGGGTCTGATTAATCTGCTAACTAAAGACGTGCCTGCATCATTTCACTACAGTACCTGTCATTGCCAATGTTGATGTGCAATTTATTTTTGATTCATCTATAAAAACCAACGCAAGGTAATTAGACCATCAATGTCAGTGGTTTGAGCTTTCATAAATTCATTACTCAAGTGCTAATAATAGGTGTGACTAAGCATGAATAATTAGGAAACTTCTCTTAGATCTTAGTCAAATCCATTGAAGCTGCCTGAATTTTACTGTTTTATTAAATCCTGTTGCCTTTGGCCCTGTTCACATTTGGCAACAACATGTACAAGTAGAGGTGTGAACACCCCCAAGAAGCACTGAGGACAAATTTGAGATCCGATCACTCAGACCACATTCAGAGTTGGTCTGGGACACGTGTGCATGTGAATGTGTCCTGGGCCATATTAGAGGACCGCCTACTCAACCAGCATCTTTCGCAAAACACCATGAAGAAGTCACTTCAACAATCATAATGGATTATAACTCTGTCTGATTTCCATGCAGTTCACTGTAATGTAAATTACGTGTTTGAGCTCTCTTAACCTGCCACTGTAGCAACAGACTACCTCACCCCTAATTGCATTATTTTAAGAGCTGTTGCATGAGGATACACTTAACAGCGACAGCAAATTCTAAATAATTGGTGCCTTCTTGTATGCGGCGTTAAGTATAATACATTTAGATGTTTTTCCCTTAAGGTTTAAAGTGCATCCTGTCTGCTTTCGAGTCTAAAGTGAGTCTTACCTCCCAGCAGCTGTTTGAACACCCTGTAACATACTGACAGTGAACATGTCAAATCTTACAACACATCTGGTAAACAGTAACTAATGTAGGCTACCTCTTTGTCGTCACTTTAATAAAGCACTCAATTTTGAGACTTGTGGCGTTAGGAGATACTGTTTAAACTTTGTAAAACACTGTCTACAACCCTTTCTGTTTGGGCCTACTTATTAATTTGGCAAATGTTATACATGAAGATATTTCTTTCTTTGTGTGTACGTGTTTATTTGCATGGAGTTGGGATGTAAGATCCTGTCACAAGAGGTCACTCAAGAGGTCACTCAAGACGTATGTCTAGACGCATTTAATGCTCAGTGCTTGAAGCTGTCCACTTGTGATCGGATCATTCTGGACGGATGGTAAAACCAAATGTGAACAGCCTCTTCGACTTACATAAGACAAAATCAGTTTGCTGTTTTACTATTGTTCAGCTTAGATTTTACAGACTATTTCTTAAAAGGTGCTATTTGTAAGAAAAATGTATTTTTAAGTCTCACTCCCAATTCGTCAAAAACTGACAGCTGACCTGTCCTACAAACCCAATGCTTCGGTTTTTGAGATTTGGGAATGAGACTCAAAAATCTACTTTTCTTACAAATAGCAACTTTAACTCTTTGCATAAACCAAAAAGATACAGCTGCATTTGATGTTGCACTTGTTTTATTATCTTCCACAGACACAATCTAAATTACTCTGTTATCAGTACACCTTATGAAAACAATTGTGAAATGCTGATTTGAAAAAAGGTTTTGAAAAAAACAAAACTCTTGGCTGAAGGTCACAAATCGGTATCGAGAGGTAATTGTGCTCAAAGCAGAAGTGGATTTTGTGGCTCTTAGGTAATCAAAGATTAAAAAATCCTTATTTTATCTCCCAGTGTTTGTACTGTATGGTCCGAATGTAACACGGGTATGGTGAGTGCTGGCATTATGCAGAAAGCATCCCTTACTAATGGATTATACTTGCTGATTTCCCACTTCTAGGCCTGGTGTCATGTGGACGCTGCTGCTCATACAGTAAATGAGTGCTTGTGAAATTTCAGCATCATTTTCTGCTCCCCCTGCTACCTGAAGGCTTGTTTTACTCGTGTTAAAAGGCTTGGATGCACATCCAATACTATTACAATGCGTGTGTGTGTGTGTGTGTGTGTGTGTGTGTGTGTGTGTGTGTGTGTGTTTTTTCTGTGTGCAAGGCTGTGTGTGACCACTTGTTTCAGGGCGTCGTCTCAATAATTCACAAGCCTCTCTTGCCCAGAGGCAGCATGCGTTACATCCGCTCTCTCTATTCAACATGTGTGTATTTCTACGAAGTGTGTGTGTGCGTCTGTATATAAGTGTGACAAGGATGAATGTCCGTGTGCATGAATGTGTGTGGAAGTGTGTGTGTTTGTGTGTGCACCTATATTTGCATGTGTCTGCGAGTGTGTGAGCCTAGCAGTGTGTCTGGCGGTATTGTATTACATAACTCTTAATTATAACAGGGGAGGAAATGTGACAGCTTGTGACCTAATCCTTAATACAAGCATTACATTTTCACAATTCAAAAGGAAAATGTGCATGAGAAAGTGTGTGTGTGTCAGTGTGTGTTATTTTCCTATGCCAATTAAAGGGAATGTGACAGCGCTGCAAACACACTCCTCAATTTGGGAATGTGATGACCTGATAATGACACATTGACGTGGCTTTCAACTGTCTTGTGTGTGTGTGTGTGTGTTTACATGCGTGTGCGTGTGAGAGAGAAACAGACAAAGAAGGTTCTTGAAAGCATATATATGCAAGAGCATGTGTGTGTGTGTGTGTGTGCGTGTGCTCCTTTAATTGTGCTGAATGACAGATCTATTACTGTGGAAGAGTACGTCATTATGAACATTAAGCGGCCTTGCAAGAGCACGCACACGCACACACACACACCATCATGCTGTATGATTAAAGCTGACTTAATGTGCTTAATGTGTATGAGTGTGTCTGGATTGTGTGTGTGTGTGTGTGTGTGTGTGTGTGTGTGTGTATGTGTGTGTGGCTGTGGAGTACAGAAGCTGCCACTTGGCTTTCAAGGCACTCGCTAATATGGCTTTTAAAAGGCCTCTCATCTCATCTCTCTGTGCCTGCACCCTTTATATACACACACACACACACACACACACACACACACACACACACACACACACACACACACACACACACACAGTTAAATGCACACTTTCAGGCAAATAAACACACTGACTCACATGCATACTGTCACCCACCGTCTTCGCACTCACTCACACACACTTCCTCCCTCCTCAGTCTTACAGCTATGTTAACTTCATCGCACTGCTCAGCTGGATCTATATATAGCCGTCTACACACACAAACACACAACGCACACACATGCACTCAAGGCATGCCCTCTCTTTTACCCTTCCATCCCACTTTTTTTTACCACTTGTTCTTTTCACCTCTTAACTACCTCTCCTTTTCTTCACTTCTCCTATTATCCTCCCTTCCTCTATTGTCCATCCACACTATTTCTCCACAGTTCTTTATCTACTTCACTTTTATCTGTTCCCTCTTACAGCCTCCTGCTCCGTATGTGCTTTTGTCCTCCCTCTCTCTTTTCCACTGCTGCCCTTCAGCTGTCTCGTCTGTTCATCTTTTTCGCCGCTTCTCTCTTTGTTTAGGGGAGGAGGAGAACGACGATAGAGTGAAGAGAGGGGAAGAAAAGCAAATTAAGGCAACAGCGAGAGAGATGAGACTAGAGAAGCTGAACCTCAAAAATGAGAAGTGAGGAGTCTGTGAGAAAGAATAAAAGAGAAAGTGAGATCTGGTGTGAACTCTGGTGATAACCCAGCAGTGTGTTCTGCGACAAAAGGCCTGCTGTCTCCCTTTTGGATAGCAGCAAATAAGCTGATTAACGCACCGCAACCAGGGACGGAATGAACATTGTCCCATACATTGTAAGAAAAACAACTGTCAAACAGTAAGAAGGAGGAGGAGAGGAGAGGTTACAGATATTTGAAGACTAATCATCACTGACTCATCTGGTTGGATGAAGAAGGGAGAAGGGATGGATGGGTCAAGCATAAGACTTTCACCCAGGAGAGTGCTGTAAGTCTTCTGTGATGACCAAACGTTATTGTCCAACTTCTTTCAACTTATGTATGTGACTTAACTTACATAACTAGCATGGTCATTTTTAACCCAAACCATTATCATCTCCTTAACCTAACCAAGTAGTTTTCTTGCCTAAACCCAACAAAACTGACCGTTTCACAACCTTAACCACATGACGACAAAGGTCCTCTACACTAGCGGCTGATACTATCCAATACTTATATCATCATTTTGGGAGTCACTGGCAAATTACCGACCGTATTCCTGGCAACCATACTAATTATTATGCAAGCAAAGGAGGAAGTAACTACAGTGACAATAGAGATGAGGTCAGGGTGGTTGGATGGGTCAACAAATCTTTGAACTCTAATACACCCACTGCTCATTTCTAACCACTAGTCAATGGCGCATTTTAATGCAGCTTTTTTTTTTCTCATTTCAACCAAACTCGCAATGTTTCTCCAACAATGCCCACGATTTCCTTCCTAAACATGACGCACCTTTGACCTTAGCACTTTCACATCGTAAAACTGATTTTTCAACAGTGATGTGTTACACAGACAGGAAGGCACAGACACATGATGTCATCCTTCAAATGTGGGCGTCAGATCACAAAATGCTTCTATGTGTCCTGGAGGACATGGACTAACAATGTAGTGGAGGACTCGCTGATATGGCCGTGAAATAATTTTGCAATATTTTTAGGTTGTATTGCAACACACTTTATATCTCAAAATTGTATTATCACCTCAAATATAGTCACGATGGATATTACGACAATATTGTAAGGATGACTGTTTTCACAAAATATTAAGGCTGTTGAGCTGACTTTAAAGATATTCAGCCAAGAAATTATAAAAGTCTTCCTAATTTGCTTTATTTCCATATCAAATCGGAATGGGTTCAATGATCACAGCCTTCTCAATGAATCCTGTACTAAAATTGAAGGATCTAAAAGATTCATTGAGAACATCAATCATTGCTTGATACAATCTGACACGTGAGGGGCTCCTCTTTTGAAGGGACATCAACACTCCACGTGACACCCAGGCTTTGAGCAACCTCACGACTGCTTTATACCTGAGGAAAGAAAAATGCAAAATATGCAACGTGCTATGAAATATATACAGTTTCGCCAACATTATATTCTGTATGCTTTGTGTCTGCCCAACTATAATCCTGATTCACTGAGGCTTAAAAGGAAATACCCCCTGCCTTGGCTGCATCATTCTACATGGACCTTTTTAATGACCTGCCCGAAGCAAAGGGGGAAAATCTCTGTCTTGGCATCCCTGCTCCATTCCTCTCTGGGTTCAGCTGCCTTATTACTTGTTAAGAAATCCAGTTATCCAATAATGTCTGGCGCGATGGTTGAATGATCACCTTGTCCATACCTTCCACACGTTACATGGTCTTTTTCCCAACATGTCTCTCGTTTTCTCTTTTTTTTTCTTCACAGATCAATTTAAGTGGCCCCTCTCAGCACGCTCTCATGTCAGGTTCAGGTATTTCTCAGACAGACTCCTTGTCACGATGTCTTTCTTTCTCTCTAAGACGGGTTTAATCAGTCCCTCCATTCCCTCTCGTTTTTCTTGATGGAACTCTCTTTTTCTGCAAGAGTAGATTTAGACCTCACACATCACCTCTCTGTGACTGCCCCTCATTCTCTTTCTGTCTCTCGCGTCTCTGCTTGGTTTTGTCTCGTTCTGCAAGTGCGCAAGAAATTTAAGCAAACAGATGGCAAAAGAAAGTGTGAATCAGTGATTCCATGAACTACTTTTATGCCAAAATAAGTGTAGTGTGTAACACGATTACATAATCAAATCACAACAGTAGCACGTCCGTTATCTTTGTAAATCATTGCACTTCACTGCCGCCTCCCATCTGTCGTCTATGCTAGTTTCATGAATTAATTCAACAAATATCCTTATTCCCTCTTCTTTCCGCACATGTCATCGAAGGGTTTGATCTTATTTTACTTTGAAAGGCAACTTGTCAGTGCTGCATCCAAATTGATGCAAAAGAAACAAAAGAAAAAGAAGAATTAGCACATTTTCACATGCCCCTCCAGAAGAGCTGTCAGCATAGTCTAGAGGCATGGAAAAGCTCCTTTCAAAAGGGGGTTTTTATCGTGCAAGTTAAAGGTCCACTTTGAGAGAAAGTTGATTTTTGAGTCTCGTTCCCAACTAGTCAAATGTAGGACTGTAGATATTAACAGATAGCTAGGACTGGACTCTAGGATCGGAAGAGCAGTTTTAAGACTAGTACTCAAGGCTAACAGACCACAGACCATGAGGTAAGTTTGAACTGCCGGCTTATTTATATAATTTGCAAAAATGGTAGTAGACAATACATACATTGAGTGGTACCAGACAACATATACGGACAGAGGAATCTTGTACTCAAATCCCTTAAACAACAAAATATTATTTCTCCCTATTTTGTCTCTTTGAGTTCATCTTAACCCTATTCGAGTTAATAGATCATATTTCAACTGGGATCCTTTAAGTTGTTATTTTAATTCTAGTTTCTTGTTTCTTTGAGTTGACTCAGTTCTAGGTTCTCATTTTATCTCAGTTAGGCCTATTTTATTCTTTCTACAATCTCAGTAGTTAATTTCAACCAATACATTAGTCCGTATAGCAACACGACAGTTTGCATTACCAATTTGCCACAAAATAGATGAAAACATAAAATAACACTTAACACAAGATCAAAGATCAGAACTTTCACAGATCTGTATCAGTCAGTAAACTCAAATTTCCACAACTCAGTGTGTATAATCAGTCCTTTGATAGGTCCTTTAAAGGATGGAAAAGTCCAAATGAATCCACTGCCTGTTGCAGCACTCTACTGAGGGTTTAGTCCTACCAAGATTCAGGTGTTTCAATCAGTGCCTTTATCCCTCCAGTGTAGGTTGGCTCACTTCCACGCTGCCCGTGGGCAAACACCAAGCGTTCATCTCAACTAGACATAAAAACCTGCCCTGTTGTACAGCCGTACAACAGGGCAACATACACAGACATATTTAGTCTTGCATATTTCTTAACAAAAAGGTACACTTGAGCTGAACAAGCACGTAAATAAATCTTAATTATCAATTCAGTCCGGACTGCGTAACAACATGGCGGCGGTCACTTTACTAGAGAGGCTAAACTTGACCACGCGTCTGCATGTAGCTTCTCAACTGCTCTATACAAATAAAACCCCATAACATACAAAACACGAAGTCGTTCACGCTTATCTTAGCTTAACTATTGGCATTTTCCATTGCACATTTAGCTTGAAAACACAAGAGATAATACGCTAATTAACACAGAAAAGATCGTTTTTTTTAACTCACCAAATCCTTGTTGGAAAGAAATAAAACGTAGCATCCAGCAACGTGCAAGGAAGGTGAACACAAAATCCTCCAAATCTGGAAAAACAAAGCTTCGCATTCCTCAAAAATTCACTTCTTTATACTTATTTTTCTGTCTCTCCTCACCGGGTTAGCTTCTCCTCCTCCGGTCGCTTGTCTGTAGCGACCTGCGGCTCTATTTTCCCTCTCTCTCCAGTGCGTGGCGCTGCAGCTACCTGATTGGCTGTTACCGCTGCACGCGTTAAAGGAATAGTGCACAAAGTAAAATAACAGCAATGAACTGTTAAACTACTTTTTAATGAATGTAAATTGTAAATGAGCTTAATTACTCATTTGCTCATTGTATTTAATAATTATGTAACCTGTCACCTATTTATTGGTTCAAGGCTATATTAACCCTGGTTACACAAATCTGATGCTTGTAGGTCAGGTTGGTCACCATCATCAGTATTTGAAGAGTTGGGAATGAGACTCAAAAACCAACTTTCTTACGGAGTAGACCTTTAACTTCTGTAAACACACAGTCCTGACAGTCAAGCCCCCTTTTTATAGTAAATGTCCGTGTTGGACAGGTTTGCTGTATTTCAAGTATGTATGTATGTATGTTACTGGTATGTTATTGGTATTTCTTTCAATTAAACTCTTTCCTCCTATTTCTTGCCTCCTCTGTATTCCCTTCCTCTCTGATTCAGTTTTTTGTCAACAAAAAGTTGCTGAAAAATAGAAGCATAACCATTTGACACAATGGAAATGAGACTGAATTTAAAGAAGAACAAAAGAAAACTATGAAAAGGCATTCTTGGTGCACTCAGGTGCAAAAGTGACACAAGGCAAAGCTACCTACTTTCTCACCTTTGCACATCCGGCCAACCAATTTGCAGGATTTTAGGTCCCAAAGTTTTGCTGATATTCCAACATCCAAATGGTGTGGGAGTTTCTTATTCCGTCCCTTTCACCTTACCCTAATCCTTTTTTTTCACTTCTGGCCCTCTCAGCATCCCATCCATCTCCTCCAGCTACAATTTCACCCGCTCCTCTCTTTAACTTTCTATCCATATCCACTCTCCCTCTCTCACTGTTTCCACTCGCAGCGACTGGCTCTCATTTCTTCCCCTTTCACCCTTTTCATTCTCTCTCTCCCTCTCTCCTTCAACATCCTTCTCTGAGTGAAAACCATCAGCTCAGCATTTCTCGGTCCACCTGAGGCCTTGATTCGACAAACCTGCACTCTTAATTGTATCCGATCCCATCCCTCCATGCCTCGCTTTTCACGCCTCATCTTTCCCTTGTTCTGTCTCCTCCTCACCTTTTACATTTTTTCAAATCAGATGTTCTGTTGCCCCTTCTTTTTTTTCTTATCTCAAAAATGATATTCTTTTTCAGGTGTGTTTTCCTCCTATCATTTTCTTCTTCTCTGTTTGCCATCACATCTTTGTAACTTTTTCCCTTATTCCTCGCCGTTGCCATCCTCACACCTAATACAATCTCTCTGTCTCCTCCTCTGTCTTTAAACCCCGGCTCTTGTGTTGCAAAGTCAGAAGCGAGTATGCTAATAGGTCTGAACACAATTATCTCAGACAGACTCTTTACAGAGAAAGAGCGAACATGGCTTCCTGTTTCATCAGATTCTCCGTCCCCCCCATCACATTTTACCTCCTCTTTTTCTCTCTACATTATCTCCTGGCTCTGATCTACATTGCTGTATCTTTCCACTTTTTGTGGAAAACGTTGGATCTTTTTTGTATAAAGAGATAACAGACTGTCTGGGTTATGTTAACGTGATTTCCGGGGTATTGCTAATTCTCAAAAAGTCTTAAAAATGTCTTTCTGTCGGTGGGAAAATCCTTTCTTAGAAGAAATTATTATCCAGAAAGTTTTCTAAAAAAGTGATAGATAGATAGATAGATAGATAGATAGATAGATAGATAGATAGATAGATAGATAGATAGATAGATAGATAGATAGATAGATAGATAGATAGATAGATAGATAGATAGATAGATAAAGGTCAAAAGGACTAGAGAGTTGAGTGCAAGAGAGATGACAGCTTCAGACAAGGATGGGGAGGATGAAGAAAGGACAAAAGGTTAAGGGGCAAAATCAGAGAACAGAGAGAGAGGAAGAGAGCAAGACGGATGGAGGACATGAGAGTCAGATGAGAGCGACAGAGAGGGAGAGGAAAAGGAGAGATGAGAGCTTTAATGGCGGCGAGTGACAGAGGAAGGTACGGTGAGAAGAAGAGAGAAGGTCACGAGGTAGTTGTTTGCAAAATGCATCCTCTCACCGCCTGCTTTGATGTGAGAGCTCAGCCACTTGTTCAGCCAGGAGAGAAGAGGAGGACAGGGAGTAATTATAATTTAAGGATGTACTTTAGGCATTGCTCCGCTAACAGCACAGCGCTAACCTCTGTAAAAGTTCTGCTAATGCATCTATATTACACTATAAAATCTGGGCTTCATCGAGCAGGACTAAATAAGGTAGCGCTTCATAAAGTGTCTACTTTCTCGTATGTAGTTGCTAAAAACGGAGCACCACCTGAGCTTTCCAAACAACCTCTCCTCGGGATGTGGCCGGGGTGCAGCAGCTGTTCAACCAGCATAAAAAATGGGACTTCTGTGCCCAAAGATAGTAACTAAAATCCCACGCGTCGCTATCCCCACTGGACTAGAATCACATGCCACCACATCTTCTCACCTGTGTCAGCCCCTGCTCTGTCTTCAACTTTTCCTCCCGACCAAAGCTGCAGGAGTATGCAAGACGCTATAATGCATGTTATAACATTCATTAAAAAAGAGCATGACTGTAACAAATAAGATTCATGGTTTTGTCCTGTTTGCCAAAAACTGCACTCTAATGCTGTCTTGAATGGGTTTAACCTTGAATTTGTGTTACCTAATGTTGTGCCAAATGAGTACGATAAGATGAAAGATTATCAGAAAAATACCAAGTAATGCGGTTCAATGCAATTGCTCTGGAATATATACTCTATTACTTAAAGTAATCCCTTTAGTTCTGTGTGTGTTGGAAACAAAATGGATCATTGTAAAGCCATGAAGTTAGTGTTGGTGTACTGTAATGCATTTCATTCCAGGGTGTTTCTAATATCCTGTCCACCTCATTTATGGAGATTTAACTAATTTAGAGCCATTTAACAATGCAATACAATTTAACATCATAAACGATGGCTTCAATATGTTGAAACAACTTCTCCCTGACACAGCATCAACAAAATTATCTAAAACTATAAATTTTATAAGTTTGACATCCCTGGAATACGTCTGGGGGCCTTCCTTTGGATGTTTTCTGAGCACCCCAAGGTGGACTGACAACATGCTGGAGAGAAGGAGAACATTGAACTTCTAAACATTGAAAAGATTTTAACTTCAGCTCCACTCTGCCCCAAGGAAGTATAAATATGGATATAAGAAAAACTAAGCTATTTGGTTGTGTCCTCGTGCTACATTTCCTAGTGTTTGGTTTTGGAGATCTGAGAAAACAGAAAGATTGACACAGTTCAGGGCCATATTAGTACCGTCTTCTTTATTGAGTGTAAAACCACATTAGCACTTTCAAACACCAAATTTGAGTGTGTCTCTGGAGAGTACACTGTAGCCCACCACATGCTTCCTCCGATGTTCC
Source organism: Pagrus major (assembly GCF_040436345.1). Lineage (NCBI taxonomy): Eukaryota > Metazoa > Chordata > Actinopteri > Spariformes > Sparidae > Pagrus > Pagrus major. Next base: position 22,083,773 of record NC_133219.1, read on the forward strand.
AGCAGCTTCAAAATAGAGCAAAATTCAATTCCTCCTGATGCTCTTTCTGGTTGAGGCTAAAGTGCAGCTGCAGTTCAGAAAGCACACACAAAAGTAAATAAAAGGACTCCTGCACCAGCTGAATCTCTACCTATAACATCAGACTGTGTACTGAGGCATGCACAACTCTTATCCCACTCTGCATAACCTCAGTTGCCATGGTAATATTTCCCAAAATACTGTTCAAATATCTCAACATATAGGGACACAAGGACCAGAGCGGACACACTTTATCTTCAGACAGTTAGCTGTAAGTGTTATAGCTGCTATATGTGGTGTGCTGACTGCGTGTATGCACCTACCCTGAGCGCTACTGACAGGCAGATACGTATGAACGACTACAGCCCTTATTAAACATGGCAGATGAGAGCAGAACATGGCTGTCATAGATTTTTAGGGAGCAGATGGAAAACAAGGGCTGGGTTTGGTTCCAACATACTTACAGACAGGGCTGTCAGGGTCAAGTGTCGACTGTGTTGTGCCAACTCACTGCACGAGGAGTCAGGGTGTACACACACAGGACCAATGTCACACACTCAGATACACACAAATCTAGCAGGATGGAAACCCCTCTGACCCAATTATTCAATATGCGAAAACACACCCACACATAAAATAGCATTTTTTTGGGTGGCAGCAGTCTTGGTCTGTTCAGTTTTAGGGGAACTGCAACATACCATCATACACATTCAACTGTACTGTTTTGTGTTCTTAAATGACACCCCTATAGTTTAGCACTGTTGACACAAACCACTGCTAATTGCAATATCTTATCCTCTCAGAATTATTGCTCAATTTCACATTTACTAGAGCAACAAGGCAGCTTAAAGCAACATTATGTGAGTATTTCCCCTTAAAATAACTGTCTTTTGATTGTACATTGACTTGCAATAGGGGGAATGGCTTGTCTTGGCTCTATCTCAGCCACTCCAACCCCTATCACTTGTTTCTGAGCAGGTAGGATCACAGTGTGTAACGCTTGACAGAAGTACATCACACACAGGACCAGGTATCACTGATTTGAGTGAAACTGGATAATTTGTTATGGATAAAAATGTTCTCTGGTTTTCCCTCAGATGTCGGGAATTCCTCCTGATGGCTGCTCTGCCTCAACTCTTTGATTTACGGAGTTTTCCTGAAAGCAACCTGCAACTGCTGCGTACTGTAGCTGCTAGTAAGCTCTGCTAGTTGACTCTGCTCAGAGCACCGCCAGGTAGCGTTGGCGTTAACACCACTATCACAGGAGCTCTGGACCGCCGGGAGGAAGACCACCTGGAGCAGCGCAAGTGGGCAACAGAACCAGGCTCAAAGCCCAAAGAGGACACGATGGAGGAAGCTAAGAAGAGAAACGGAGACAGCGATCGAGGCAAGAGACGAGAAACCTGGGATTGTATTTACAGCAGTTGTGTTTCACCCAGAGTCTGTGGGAGCCACCAAAAGGCACTAAATACGAATTTCTACATAATGTTGCTGTTACTAGTTACCCATTCACTGTCAGGGGCCATAAAGGTTAAGAGAGCGCGACTTAAAATACAAAAGACACCCTGCTGAAAAATCATGCATAAATATAAAAAATAAAACAGCCTCGCACAGAGCTGTCTCACAAGGGCAAAGCACTCTTATGCCAAGTGAAAAGCGCTTCTTAGAAAGTTTCCCACCACAGAGAGGAGGAGGAAACAGTAGGGAGCGGGTTGAGAGGCACTTGGCGCCACACTCTCTACTCATCTCTGTTTGAAAATCTGAACCTGCAGCTAAGAAAATCTCAAAGCTGTTTTCTTTGTGTATGCGTGTGTGCGTGTGAGCGAGCGCGCATATAAGGACGCATTGATTAGGCGTGGTAAAATCAAAGCTGAGCTTTGGGTTAGCGATCGATCAAACAAGCCAACTTTTTTTTTCTCCTCCCTTCTCTCTCTCTCTCTCTCTCTCATCCAGTGGAAAGAAAAAGCGGTTTATTTTAGAAAATGAATTTTTTTTTTCACGCCTGACAGAATGGGGAAGCGGAAAAGGGAAGACGTGTACACAAACACACACACAGACACACACACACACATACACACATGCAAATCACAGGAAAATGCACACACACTCTCATGGTAGACACACAGATAGAAAGGAAACACACAGAATTCACACACAGAAATTCTTGCTGACATACTTACAGAGAACAAACAAAAATATTGCTAACACACACATTCACACACACATCAGCATAAGTCAGATACACACAACCAACAAACACACAAATATAAGCACAAGCAAAGGAAATGCACAATGACACATTTGTTCACACACACACGCACACACACAAACACACACGCACACGCACGCATGCACGCACACACACACACACACACACACACACACACCACAGCAGGTTTTGACAGGATCGCGCCCACACAGCCAAAACACAGACATGCAGATAGGCAAGCTGCAAACAGAGAGACGGAGGTGGTAGAATGAGGAGAGGAAAGAAAGAGAGGAAGAAGAAGAAAAGAAAGAGAGAGCGAGAAAGCAGGGGAGACAGAAGGGGATGATGAGGGGGTGAGGGGAGAAACAAAGTGAGAGAAAACAAAAGATTGACAGAGAAAATAACGGAGGAAAGAGATGCTGGAGATGAGTGATAAAAAGATGAAAGGGACTTCCTCTGAAACATCCAGCCACCATGAATCAAACGCTTCATCCAATTACAGCACATCTCCAACTCTTCACACACACACATCACGCATAGTTCAAATCCAGTTCATTAATAAAAAAAACTTGTGTGTTTCCTACACATTGTTTCAACCTACATTAACTTCCGGCCAAGAAAGACTCTGATGTAACGTATGGCTGGGGAGGAGGCACGCTGGGAAAATGAAGGAATTCACATGTGCATTTGGGGAAATTGGACCCAGTGCGTGGGTTTGTGTGACGATTCCCCCGTGATCTCAATGAACAAGACAAAGCTTTTTTGCCCTTCACTCTCGAGCATTTTTCATTTAAGTGCTTTTTTTCGTTACATTTTGTTTTTGGCATATTTTTGGTTGCATAATAATCAGCACTTAAACGGAAGACTGCTAAATATAGGGCCGAGGCAAAGCTTTGACCTCAGCGAGCGAATACCCATGACAATGTTTATTTAAGTTTTCTGTTACTGAAGTGTACGTTCTTTTAACCTTTGTGCAAAAAAAGGCAAGTCCTTGACTTCAAGTGCCGCTCGGTGTAGAAGTCCCTCACATTTATCCTTTCTATGTCCTCCATTACTGCAGCAGACAAGACTGTTTTTCAAACGTTAGTCAGCAGAAGGAATTGGTGGATTTTAAAAAGAAATCCTTGTCTCTTCCAGTGAACTCATTACCCAAATATTTATTTTATAACTTCTGACGACTGAGAAGAAGAAGCAACATTACTTTTCCAAGCAAAATCTCTGAGGCAAAGTGCCGTGGCTTCTAGAAGTCTCAATGTGTAATGGAAATGACTTCAAAGTCTGTCCCACCGGAAGACTTGTATTGAAAAGTACTTGTAGTCATTAACGGGCATACTTTTTGCTAATATGACACAGAGCTCATTATTATGTTTCAGAAACACACATACAAAAATCACTGATGATTGCCTTTTTAGGGCTGCATCCTGTTCAGCAATTTTTCTCCCCTCCCGGCCTCGTCCGTCTCCCTCTCTCTGTCAGAACGAGCTCAGGCCTGTCTGACTCATCTGTGATGTTGCACTGCTCTGCCAGCTGAGACATCCATCCAAACAGACAAACTGACAAACATGAACACACAGGCGTGGAGCAATAGAAATACAGGCGAAGCAAAAGTGGATGTACATTTTTTAATAAACCCACTCACAAGCATATGAACACGTGATGTATGGATCCATGATGTTAGGATTTGCATGGTTGAGCTTACACACATAGCCCACAAAACATGGATGCATCAGTGCTGTGCACGAGCAGGTTTCAGGCTGGATGTCATTTCAGACGTTTAAGGTCTTTTACACTTTATTGAAGAGTAGTTATTGGTGAACGAGAGACAAGAGGAGATGAGGGTATGACTTTCAGGTGGAGAAAGAGAGGGAGAAACAGATTTTCTTGGATCGATAACGAAGAATGGATGGCTGTCTTTGAGCACAATGGCGAAACATTTAGCCATCGACTCTGTTTACATCCTTTAATCGTGCTTCCCGGTTGTGTTTTCTTTATTTTAATCCACATATGCCTTATCAATGCCCACATGGGATTTCTGCCAAGACATTATAGTAGTTAAGAATCGCTTAAACAAATATGGTAACACTTTTTCCAGAGCTCAGGGTGAGGTGTGAATATGGTTGAGCAGGGTATGTGTTTACCTTTGAAATTCAAATATTTAAATGAAACGTTTGCCAATGTAATGACGAGTCATGGCTAACACTTTACTTCTTACCTAGGCCAAATCTAAACAGTGCTTTCAGTCATTCAAGTAGTCAGAAATTAAATTTGTGACATACAGGTCAACAATGGCACACATAATTTGAACATATGTATTGAGATGGCAAAGGGATGAATAGAATAAAGATGTGATGGATGAAATAAAAAGTAGTACAGGAAAAAGATCTGAAAAGAGGATGGCTGAATGTTTACAGGCATTCTGCGTTGATTACAAGAAGCAGAGCTATCAGTCCCAGAGAGTTAATTTTGTGCCACATAACTGAGAGAGTTTAATGAGCTAGCATTGCCAAACCACAGTATGTAGGTGGTTTGTTGGCTTAGCAACAAATCGCACTTCACTGAAAATAAAAGTGGATCACTGAAGCCCCATAGACTGTTGTTTTGAATTATTCCTGTTGAATGTCGAACAAGCCAAAACTGATTGGATGGATGGATGGATGGATGGATGGATGGATGGATGGATGGATGGATGGATGGATGGATGGATGGATGGATGGATGGATGGAAAACTGGTAAGGTTCAAGTAACGTGTACAGTATTTCAATATTCAAAGGTCTGTTATTGTAGAAATTGACATGTCTTTTTAAATTATAAAGCAGGTCTAAGTGCTATATAAATACTGTCAAAGCATTGCTCTATGGTGAAATACAAACAGCCGGTATTCACAAATACTGCCTTTCTGCCACATCCTCAGCACAGCTGTGGCTGCAAAAACACTAGCAACAGCGGATGCAGAAACCTAGTGGGCGGGGCCTGCTCAAGGTATTTATATTAGTCATAGAACTTGTTGTATAATAGGTTATTTCTCACAGTTACAGACATAAACCTATTCCTCGAAAGCACATTTCTACTTTATTCTGGGTTCCTTACAAAAAGTTCACCACCTTGTGGTGCCATTGTAACTTTTAGATAGAGAGCTGTGTTGTGAAGGTCACAACAGTGCTCCATTCAAACACCAAGTGGCCCCACGGCACAATGGGAAAAGAGTGTAATCAGCAAATGCGTATGTGAGTGGGTGTGTGTATGAGCATGTGTCTGTGTGGACCACTCAGGGACAGTTTGCTTTTTACACTAACACCCCACCACCTCTTCCCATCTCTCTCTTTCAGTGCCCCCCCCCCCTTTGGGACGGTACTAACAGCCAAAACTGAGAGAAGCTGAGGGGAAGTAGGGACAACAAGGGACAGAAGGGCAGAGGAAGAGAAGGAGAGATGGTGTACAATGTTTCTTGTTTGCTGAGAATGTACTGCATTGTAGATGGAGAGCTGTTCCTGCACAATGTGTTAACATCCTGTGGAACAACGAGCTGTATAAGAGCCTTTCTTTCCTATATGTCTGCAAAACACTGTGGGAGTGAAGCCTTGTACTGTAAATATTCTTTAAGTGAATTGGCCAGGGAGACAGAGACAGAGAAAGAAAGACTCCCTTGGAAAGTGTCACATATTTGTGTGTCACAAAGACTTTCTGCTTGGCAAGTGCATTTAAAATCAATACACCAAGGTTTGTGGAGAAAACCTTTGCCCAGTGTTTCGCTTTCCTGTTCCACGATATGAAGATAAATACCAGAGACATCTGTCTATCCCTGGTGGACTTCATACACTTTTTTCTTGTGCTATATGTCAACACTTCTCCATAAGCTATCTTGAGTGCAGAGAATAACTAGAATTATTGAACCCACAACAACCAACATGGCCTACAGTATGTGAAAGCACTTTAAGATGCAGTTCCTTAACGCAAAGAGTGGTTAAAGCTAGCACCATAAAGAGTCAGACTGTACTAAAGTAAATGGGAAAACCCTTTACCGCAACAGTTTTTTTTTCTTTGTTTTTTTTTTTATTTTTTGTCATTAAGTAGAGAAAGGACTTAACACCACATTTGACCAGTTAGGGCCATATATGCCCGTCCTGTGTCCTGCAACAGCTGATGAGTGATTTCACAGACAGGAGACCCACTCCTCCTTGACGTGTAGCCAATGAGTTTTTAAATCAGAGAGTATATTATTTAAACGTGTTTTAAAGCCCTTAACTTGGAAATTATGCACGTTTATGTAATGTAATGCAATCTTCTCTTTATACAGGCTGTTTTTTTTCCACCTAAGCACTTGTTTTTGACTATTTTATATGCACAAAGGGATAATTAAGGAAATATAATGAGTTTAATGCTCCTCTTACTCTCATGCAGGGGTATTTTGAGTGAAAAAAAAATATGGATCCTGGAAGACTATATGATGCGAAGTTTGGAGACAGAAGAAAGAGAATATTAATATCACAATCTCTACAATTCACCTTAAAAGTGTATTGTGAAGACCTTGAAGATTGATCATTATGTAAAATCGTCCCATCACCCATCACATGTATGGATGATATGAAATTACAATTAATACACTATCACTCATATTAATTATAATCTTAGTCACCAACTATTACTCAATGAAGTGTATGTCACAGTCAGTGTGGAGAGTGATCTACCCAGGACCAGAGAATGACTCACTTAACAGTGAAGTTGACCTTGAGGACAACCTGTAAAAGTTTTTATGGGATTCTTTTAAGTATTTTCTCAGGAATATAGAGAGCAAGAGACAGAAGGGAGGAAGAACAGATAAAAAAACACCAACAAAAACATCATAGATGATTAAAGGAGAGAGGTGTTCTCCACCTCTCAGTGAAGTCAGGGCGCTCTTTGTGTGTGTGTGTGTGTGCATCTGTGAATACTAGTAGTGCATGTGTGATCATGCATGCCTCTGGCAAGTGACTATTGTTTGCACATGTGTGATTATATCCATCTATGTGTGAACTATATATGTAGACTACACATTGGTGGGTGTATGCATGTGTGTTTGTTTGTGACGGACGAAATGTGAGATTGAAAGTGAGAGAAATAAAGAAAGACAGTGTGTGTGTGTGTGTGTGTGTGTGTGTGTGGCTGCTCGGACCTCCCTAGGGCTAGGGGCACCAGATGTACTTAGCTTCATCATCACAGCTAAAAATATACATACGCACACATGCACACACACACACTGTAAACACAGGACACATTAACAACATGCCTCACTGATTAGCTCTCTGTCTTCATTAATCTCACGGCGCTTTTATATTTCTGTATTTTTTAAACTGTTTTATATCGCTCAGGCTGCTCTCATCTGGCTCTGTCTCGCCTATTTTATTTTTTATTTTTTTACCTATCTGATTCTGTCTCCCTCTCTCGCTGTCTGTCTTCCGGTCTTCTATCTCTGTTGTGGAGATAAGTTGTTCAGTGTTTGCGTTCACATATCTGCCTCTCTCAGGACCTCATTCCCTTTTCACCCACAATCTCTCCTAAACATCTCGCTGAGTTTGTCATTCAGTGTTCTCTGCAGCTTCCTTTGCTCGCTGTTCATCTTTATTTCACTCTCATATGTCAAAACAAGTAGGGCTTCGACAAGTGATTATCTTCATTGCTAATTAACTTCTAAAACATTTTTTCAATCGGATTAAATACAGTCTATAAATAGTGAAGAGTGTCTATCAGAATTTCAGAATTCAGATTGCTTGTTTTGTACACCCAGCAATCCGAAGCCCAAAGATATTCAAATTTAACAATGGTTAACAACAAAGAAACATTAAGAAGATGAATCAAAACAATTAATATTGAGCAGTTTTGCTTGATTTTGTTTAAGTGTCTTGTGGCGACAAAATCAGTGTGTTTCCAGGAGACCTATGGACATTTCCATCCATTTTGGTGGCTTGAAGACCTGCAAATGCTTGGAGGGAAGTCGGACCATCTCCATCTGTGATCGTGGTGACCAAAACAGGTCAAACAGGGTTTTTTTTTAACCCTTAGAGGTTTTTGTGCCTAAACTTCAGCAAAGCGTAAGTAAAGTCTTGTGACGAGAGAAATAGAAAATTAAACCTAAACAAATGTAAAGTTGATGCATGAAAAAAATCTTTCAGTTTGAAATTATCTGTGGTTTTGGAGAAACATACTTAGCTAGCATTTATTCTGGCGATTGGGTTGTGATGGAAGACTGCTGAGGCGTACATGGATTGCAACATGATATTTACACACACACAAGAATAAACCAGTCTAATATTGTAGTGTTAACATACGTGAGGAAGTCCAACTAAACCCAATGATCTTGATCACATCCTTGATGATATTTGCAACATCACTGGAATATGTTTTGGATTTATACACCAAACTGAGGCTGACAGTAAAGGTGAGGATGATTTCAGTTTGATACCTGATACTCTCTTCATTCAGGGTGGTCTCATCCTGGGATTATCCTCCCATTGGCTCTGCCTATTTCTGGCTGGCTCCATCTCTTTCCACACTGTGCTTTGTTACCTCTCTAAAAAGAAACCCTACAAAGCTAGCTGTATTAGTGAATCAGAAAACTACCGCATTTAAAGATGGAAGACCGGAAAAAAAAGAGCCCTATTCAAAGTGCATACAATTCTTTCAGCTGATAGCTCTAATGGGGCACTTCTAAAGCGTGCGTGCTAAGTCAACAACACTGCTTTTGGACAGGTGCCATCGCAGTGTCAAGGGCTCAGTGGTGCCCAAGACAACAGTGATTAGTGGCTTGAAGTCAAACAGTCCCATCTGTTTTTTCTGCACAATGTGTTCTCCTGCCTAAACGACCCCAGCTGAGTATCCATCACCGCATTTCAGCCTTCACATTACTTCAAGCACTCACAAGATTTAGAGAACATCTAGGAGCAGGAGCAACAACAGCAGCTCAGCATGCACACACAGGTTGCGCCTCCTCACTTTTTTTTTGTATCTGCTGTTTTTGCCCGAGAGGAAATTATGGAAGAGAGGGAGAATAAGGGAAAAGGAGAGGAAAGGAAAGGAGAAAAAAGAGGAGAGATGAAAGAAGAGCAGAGGACAGGAGGCGACGAGAAAAGAGGAAATGAGACTGAATGAAAAGAGGGACTGAAGGGAAGGAGAGATGAAAGGAAATGAGAAAAGAGGAGAAGAAGACAGAAAGCAACAAAGGAGATGTGAAGGGAGGAAAAATGCAACAGAGAAGAAAGGAGGAGACAAGAAGGCCAGCTTTGATAACATAGCAGGAGGCCCAGCAGGTAGAAAACTACCTCCAATGTTGTCTTAATCACCTTTTAATCTCTCTCTATCCCCCCACTTGTTAGCATGCTGAAACTTGGACAGAGAGATAAGGGCATGAAGATAAAGAGAAGAAGAGAGAAAAGAAGAGGGAGATTTTAGCTAAACAAGGAGAGAAAAAAAGAGACAAAGATGCAAAGCAGAGACACAGGAGGAGACGATGTAGGCGAGAACAAGAGGACGCCTCTGTTTTCTGCAAGCAGCTGCCAACTACATAAGTTACTACATAGCTTACCTCACAGCTGTGTAGCTTAAAGTGTAATTTTTACTTCGAATGTGTCATTGTCTTCTGAACATGATCACGAACATGATTCCTGTTGTTCTCAGAAATCTCAACATCTTCACATTCTTGTCATGAGCATGAGGTTGATGCTGTTGCCTTCAGACAGAGCCAGGCTGGCTGATTTCCCGTTTTTGGTCTTCTCATCCATTTCTGTGCAGGAATAATCTTATTTCCCAAAATATAGAGCTGTTGTTTAAAGGAGAACTATATGCTTTTTCCATTTTTTCCCCTTACCTTCAGTGTTTTATATACAGTAGGTTCTTGCATGTAAAAGATCTTGAAAGTCAGTATGATTTGGGAGTATGATTAGTGGACGGTAAGAGAAAACTGATGTGTTTTTTGAGCACTTTTGAACATATAGTAGCAGTCTAGTAGTCAACCAAAATAAAATTATGCACCTGAAAATGACCATATGTCTCCTTTAAGATGGACATCTCAGTTTGATATGGCCTGATACTGAGCGTACCGTTAGAAGGGGTTTTGTGTCTGTGTATCTCTGCTGGTAAGGACACACAGTCCTATGGGACCTTGGAGCAGTAGTGGGACCAAGTCGCTGAGTTGCAAATAATGCCAACAAACTGTCAAGCTTCACACAAACACAGCAGCATCTAGGTGTAGGAGGAAGCTGAAAAAGCTGAGTCGATGGCAAATCCTTAAAATCTGTCAGTGTTTTGGCTCTTGAGGTTGTCTGTTTGGGTATGTGCAAGCGTGTTTGCACTGTTTATCAATAAAAATGTATGCTGCCGCTGTTAGCTAATGAGGATAATTATGTAAAATAAACGTAAATAAATACACGTAGCATTGTTCAAAGATGAGGAATTTTATCTAGATTTTACAGAAATTTTCCTACAGACGGAGAGAATCCTCAGTAAACTTCTAAATCCGAAGCCTTAATCCAGCACTTATTAGCACAGTTGTGTACACTGGGCTGTTTTAAAGTCTCCCTCTTCAAACATGATTAATATGCATGCTGAAGACTTCTCAGATCTATCTATGCTGAAGTCCCATTGGTCTTACTTGTATATATATTGTCTTGCTGCACCTGCAGACTGTTTCACAGGATGTCTGATAGTTCATATCTAAGGCACCGTCAATGATCCTTTCGATTTTCTATCTAGTAGATGAGCTGAGAGGAATTGTTGTGTTTCCCTTAACGACACTTCATCGAGTTATATAGACACAGCAGTGACCTGCGAGTTAACCACCACTTATGTGCAGTAAACATGGTATGATAAATGGTATAAGCACAGAGAGAAGAGGAAAATACAGAAACTAGTTGCAAAGCCTCTGATATTATTTTTGAAAGTTTGTTTCTTTTTCAGAGGGAACTCATAAATAATCTGCCAGTGCTGAGAGATAACATGACTTAGAATATCTGGGAATAATCTTGATATCTGTGAATATGAGACATAATCTCCCCCTAAGCTTCTTTGCGGTGTCATGTCATCTTACAGTCACTCATACGCAGGCCGTAGACGGCAGTAATCCAAGAAGTGATACAACATCGAGGCAACAGCGTTTTGATGAGCATGTTGGCTTCTCTTTTCATAGCCATCTGGTTACACACATTAGTGTCCTTCGTGTCTGTCCTTGTTGACCACAAGTGGCTTAAAGTATTGGACTCATGGTCACCTTTGTGGTGGTTTTTGGTCCCAATGGATACAAACCAGAAACCAGCTTATGACTGATTACAGCCCCTGGTCAAACACCCTCATTCATATTTCATATGGAAATAAAACACAGCCAAAATAAGTCTATTCCCAATACATTTTATTATTATATGGAGAGTGTAACATCTATATCCATATGCATTTAAAATAACTTAACATTAACTTTCAGAGCTGCAAAAATCCATCTTTTTTCCCTATGATATTATATAGATGCTGTACCATTCACACCCCTTCTACTTATTTCAATTAAAGGCTCCCTTTGAAATATTCCTGTAAAAACAACATTTCCCTTTACAATACCAACCATTACATTCCGAAATTTGGATGGAGGATGGGTCTCGGCACAGAATGGACCCCATTTACTTTTGGTGTGGATCAGGATAAAGGGAGAGATCCAGGATTTTTTTTTTCACTTTCCTTAAAGGTGCAATATGTTAAGATTTTTTGTTGAAAGCGTAAAAAATAAATCTGAAGTTAGCATGCTAACCAGCTAGCCCCAGCCCATATGGGTCCGAAGCACCTGTGCTTGTGGTAAACACAATTATATCCTCCATAATCAGAGCTCCCAGTTTGGACTTCTGGCTGCATGACTAACTAAGCTCACTAGCTAACAATAGCTAAAGGTAGCAGCAGTTAGTGGCTACTCTAGTGATATAGTGCCCCCTATCTGTTTTGAGTATGAACTCAAGTGGACGCCAATTCTTACATATTGGACCTTTAACATTGCAAGATGGGGCATTTTTCAACATTTTTGATTCATTTCTCAGGAGTTTATTGGAGAACTAATGCAATCTGTGTCAATTATAAAGATGTGAATTATGGAGGTTGCATGTGGATGTTTAATTACTGCCCTGGCACTCAACTTGCCCATTATCCATCATGTGTTGATTGAGCAAACGTGAGTTTATATAACAGACGTTATTTAGTGGTATGACGGCTGTACGGCCAGACAGTTATACCTGTGAGCACTGTAGAAAAACAAACAAATAAACAAAATAAATCTGCTGTTTCTAAACAGAGCACCAGACCAGGCCTTGTAATGTTTTGCAACTGAATAACGGATGACAACAACAACACAATTATCTTGGTAGTAAAACTCAGCTTGCATTCAGTAAAATGTGGGGTGTCTACAACAGCTACATCTGTGGATCCGTTTATTACAACACTGATGAGCACAAATAACCAGCGGGCAGCTTGATAAAATCTGAAGGAAACCAAATAAAAATGTGAGGGAGACATTTTCCAGCAGACACCCATGTCCCGGCTCATATTGCATATGTAGCACATGCCGAGATAGATTGGCTGTGTGAGTCGGAGGGGATGATTCATTGACAAAGAGACAGCTTGGAAAGCATGTTAACTTAGAAACCAGTAGACTGTTAGACAACGTCCCTGTGTGTGTGGCAGTAATAATGCGATTGGGCATGTGGATGTGTGTGTGTTTCAGAGGATGCAAAGTGTTTCTGTCTGTTTCAGCATGAGAGTGTGTATTCTGTAAAGCAGTTTTGTGTGTGCGTGTGTTTGTGTGTGTGTGTCTGTGTGAGTAAATCTGTCTCCTGGTCCTCCCCTGCAGCCTGTGGAGAGGATGAAAAAGATTTAATACCTCTGCCAAGGTGATGCCCTACAGTGCTGCCTGTCTTACACACATGCATGCACACACACACCAGCGCGCGCACACACACCCATACACACTCAGGGGATTAGTTAACCTCCTCCGGTGGCAAAGTACAACAGTCCACCAGCATGTCCAGCAGCTCTTCCGGACTCTAACATAACTGCACACACACACACACACACACACACACACAGAAAAATACACACATGTGGAAACACACACATAGCACCACAGTCCATTCGCATGCCCAGTACTATGAACCTCCACCACAAGCACAACCACACACTTGGAAAAAAAAAAACATTTTGACGGACACGTTCAGCCCATGTGCTCAACACACACACACTCATACCTCTCTCCCTGTCCACCTACTCTCTCTTTTCAACCTCAGGGCATTCCCTCTATAACACATCACCACATTTTCTCTTCCTTTCCCTTCACTTCACTCCTCTTCCCCTCCGTCTTGTTCGCCGGCTGTTGTCATATTCCCCCTCTTGCACCGTTTCCCTGGGCAGGTTGGCACTTTTTCATTGCACATTGCTCTTTTTTGTCCACATATTTAATCATTTACGCTCGATCCACAACATGGTGACAGAGAGACCAAGGGAAGAGGTTGCCTGGTAAATCCCTCAACAGCTTTAAGAATCTGAATATGACATGCAATGAAAAAAAATCTCCAAATTTGGATCTTGAAGCTGCTCCAAAGAGGTTTACGTGTTTGCTGGCCAACACTTTTGCAGAGCAGAATTACCACGCTGTTTTTTTTTTTGTACATATGACACCTGGAATTGAATTCAGGCAAATGTGGATCACTGCTCTCTGTTGTAGCTTCATTAAGTCGTGTTTTACAGCAGCTTTAACGGGACAGCTTCTTTGGTAGATATAGAAACAGCAAAATCTTCGGTGCCCATGTTAACTACAACAAAATCTGGCAATAACAACAATGATAACATACTGACAGTCTATTATAAAGTCTATAAATTATATATGACATATGTATACATGATTTGATTCTGATAAATGTATGCATCCCAAGCTTGCCAGCCCTTTTGATTTTCCTCCTCCGCTGTGCTCCGATATCCCCCCAAATGACGAAATCAAAATCTGCCCATACACTGTACGTATTAGAAGTAGTTTCACTACTGTTTGTGATTGTGTTTTTTAGATTGCGTACTTATTACTCATACTTGTCCGTTCTGTCTAAACAGAGAGTAAGAGTGGGGATCACACAAGGCGATGGTTCTTTTAACTGCAATTGTTGCAGAAGAAGTGATGCCCCGCTTATCCGGGAACACAAAGCCTAATTCATGAGGTAATAATAGAGAAGGCAGAAAGGAGCTGGATCACTTGTTGGCCAGCGCAGAGAAATGGTTCAGATGTGAGCAGCCAGGATACTGCTCATGTGAGAAGTGACCTGTTGCGACAACCCATAAACTTCTTCATTAACAGTCGCTATGAAAACCATTGACAGTAAAGAGGGATTCAACGTTAGTGCTCCTCTTGCCTCCTGTGTTCCTGTGCTCCTCCCCAGCCAACTGTTTCACATCAGCCTCGTTAGCGCTGCCTCCACCTGCACCTCGTCCCCTCGTTAATTAACTTTGTGGTTAAGCTCTTTGTTGGTTCGTCTGTTTCCGCCCATGTGTCTCCAGGGCCTGTTCTCTGGTCCTTGTGTGTTCTGAGTAATCCTGACTTGTTTTTCTCGTCTGTTCTCAGTTTTGTATTTCTCAGTTTTCAGTTTTTTCCTGAGACTTTCCCTTGCCTGTCTTTTGTTACTTGCTTTCTGGGATTCTGACTTTGGGTTTTGCATTGGACATCAGCTCATTAAGCTCACTTTTTTGTTTTCAACCTGTCTGTCTCTGCATTTGGGTCCTATTTTGAACTGTGACAGTTGCTGCTAATTCGATGTCACATTTGCCTGTCTCCACTGTAACTTGTAACTTGTTAACAGTGATAAAGACAGACAGGTAGCGTCATTAGTTAGCTGCTCTGAACAGGTACCCAGACAGGCCCGTGGAGCTCTCCACTGTCTGGACTTAAAAGTAACTCTTCCATAAACCTCTCTCTGTCTCTCTCTTCCTCCCTGCCAGGGGATGAGCAACTCTCCTGTCAGAAAATCCTTTAATCTTGACCCATGGTGCAGCAATGACCCACAGACACAAACCGGCTATCTCTGTAACTGCGAGCTTATGCATGTGTTCAGGTGCGTGGGAGTGTGTGTGTGAGATTTTGGGCAAGAAACTGAATTTGATTTGGATGCAGAAAAAGCGTGAGAGTGAGATGATGAAATGCAACTGTGTCGCTTCCCTCCGCAGAGCTTTAGAAATGATTCCATCACTATATCAATATTCAGCACATACTCGCAGGGAAGACGCACATGCATGAAGCATCACGCCAATACAAAGCATGAAAAACACACAAACGGATACACACAAACACAAGTGAATGTATGAAGCACACAAAGCAAGCAACAGGCCCGAAACAGAGCAGAGGAGAAACAGGGGAACAAATCAGTGAAACGGGAGAAAGGTGGGAGGAAAGAGTAAAAGAAAGGGTTTTTTCTTCTGTGGGCTGCCATGCTGCCAGTAGAGATTATTGCACTTTCTTTTTTATCTGCTTCCTGCCTTTTCTTTCCTCTCGTTTTATTCCTTTTCTCTCCTTTGGTCTTTGCTTCTTATTGCTCTCTCTCAAAACTGACTCCTCCCTGAGTTTGTTCCTGTCTTTTGTTTCTCTCCTGCCAGAGAAGGGACAGTAACAAAGTATAAACACTTGGTTAATGTACTCAAGTAGATTTTTCAGGTATCTGAACTACTTGAGTATTTATTTTTCTCAAAACTTTTAACCTTTTAAGCCCTGCATTTCACACAAATATCACTTTCTAGTCCATACATTTTTAAAACAGACTTGTTACTTTGGTTTTAATGCATTTGAGGGTAGTTATTGTGTTTTTTATTTTTTGTCACAGCACGCTGCCTTCCCAAGGCTCATTTCAGTGCATATCAAGCGTGGTAGACATAGCCACGAAACAACGTAAAAGACATAACAAGATGGAAACAGAGCATGTGGTGACAAAGGCAGCAACATGGATGAAACTGAATCAGGTAACGTTGCCGACGACGCCGGATCCTTATTTAAGTGAACTGTTTGAAGTTGTTGGCTCCAAGAAAAAATACTTTTTACTTTTATACTTTTGAATACACTTCAGAGTCTGTACTTTCTTACTTTTACTTGAGTAAAGAAGTTGAATCAGTACTCGTCTTTTTTTTAACAAGCATCTGAACTACTGGAGTAAGGAATGTGTGTTTCCCACCTATGTCTTTTACCTGTTACCTGTTTACCCCACCTGTCCCGCTCTCATGCCCTAATGTCTTCCATACTCCTTTCATTTATACGCATTTCTTCAATTCCTCTCCTCGTTCTTTCCTCCATTGTTCCTCCTTAATTGCCCATTTTTTTTTACATTTTCTCCTCTTTTAGCCTTTAATTACTTTATGTCCCTACCTCTTTCCTCTGTACCCCTTGGCTTTTCTTGTTTTCCTTTCATTTTTAATCTCCAATCTCTCTTTTCTCAACTCTTCCACTTCCATTTTACAGCTTTCTGTTCTCTTTTCTATTTCTCCCGCTCTCCCCTTTTCCCCACCCCTCCCTCCCTCTCATCAATTTTTTTTCTGTTCAGAAAAAAAACAAAAATGTTATTCATAAATACTCATTTACATACATATAGTGTGTCTCTATATAACTCAGTCACCTCAGACACCAGTGTGCTGTCTGATAACAGTTGAGAAACCTGCCAAATCACATAACCTAATTTGCTGTGTCTGTGTGTGTGTGTGTGTGTGTGTGTGTGTGTGTGTGTGTGTGTGTGTGTGTGTGTGTGTGTGTGTGAGCGTCTCTGTGTGTGTACTAGGTGAATGATAAATTAGGCTGACTCTGGCCCGCCATCTTTTAACCACAATTAGAAAGCTTCTCTGACAGACTGTCAGACTCAAGGCTAGGAAACACACACACACACACACACACACACACATACAGTGCACACACGTCTGGAGGCACCCAGCAGCTTATAGACAGACATGGGCAGCCTGACGTATGAGCAGACACCGTTTCCAAACCATCAAACACACACACACACACGGACACACACACACACACACAGTGATGCATGGCCATCATTACCCGCGCCCCTCCCTTGACAGCTGTTCCCTCAGCAGCACGCCCTGTGATGGTACTCCACTGCGCACACACAAACACACAAAATCTCACCATCCCTCTGAGAGTACAGGCACAACATGTTAATCACTAGAGAGGTCAGAAGTACACACACACACCCACACTTTCATACACATACGCAGTACATACTGTATACATCTACAAGAATGTCGAACATCCAGAAAAAAAACAAAAACAAAAACAAAACAGCTGGTGAGTCTGCAGTGAAAAAGTGAAAAATAGCCTCCTATCCTGCAGCCATCGTTCTCTCTGACTGCAGTGTGACGAGCACCGTTTCACCTTGTGTTACCTCCATGAGTTTGATCACTTAACTTGCAAATGCAATGCAGTGCAAATGGCGCGACATGCAATTGAACTGATGGCACATGATAGACCAGAAAACAGCCAGGGCAAGAGTCACGGCCGCTGCGAGGAGTGGGTCTGCTTCATATCTTTCTTGAATGCTCTTCATTAAAGGGAATCAGCAGTTAATCTTGACCTTCAATTTTCACAGTAAATATCTCAATTAAAAGTGAGCACTAGAGTTTACTTTTACTTTCCAATTTTATCTGTATTAAACTGATTTCTGAAATTATACGTTTTTATAACACTCAAGTATCCATCGCTGTTTGCCTTCCAGCTGATACTGAGGGAATATGATCCGTGCGCGATCTGAACTCTTTTCGATAAGAAAAAACTCACACTACAGCTAAATTCTACAATCACACACATTGAAAGCATTATGTAACACTATTTCTGCTCCCCTCAGTCTCCTTCTATGCACAAAAAAATAATCCCGCCTTTAAAAAAGGGGGGTTTTCTCATGGTCATAAATTTCAACCACTAAGTGCTCTTTTATTTTTCCACATTAACTTGGAGAGAGAGTGAAAAAGAGAGGTTGAGTACAAAGTGGTACTGCCAAACTGGAACAATCAGAGGAGCTGCTCTGCCAACTAAACGACAGAAGGGTAGAAAGAAAAAGTACTTGTCCTCGCTTTCACCCTGGCTAATATCACTCGCATGATTCTTGAGTGTATCTCGAGATTTTTTTTCTCTCGGTTTTAATCTGATTCTCCCTACCTCCCCTCGCTCACATTCCCTCTTTCCTTTTTGCTCTCTCCTCTCTTTATCCTCTTCTTCATCTCACCCACCATCTGAGTCGCTTCCTCCTGATACTTTGGGCAAAATCTCTGAAATTCTACGAGAGCACCCAAACCGACCTGCATTTATAGTTTCTCAGCTTTATAGATCACACATTTTTTCGAGAAGTGCTGTGCTATGATGATGTGACTAAATGAGTCCGGTCCACTTGTAATTACAATCTAAAAAAACATAGCTCAAAGAAGAGCTGATTACAACTTTCAAGCTTTTGATCTCAGTTCAATGAGAAAGCAAGGCAAGGTAAAGTAGGCAGAAGTGCCTCTTAGCAAAGGTACAAAGTGTTGAAAAGCAGGGACACAGCCAGGACACTTGAGAACACATGAGCTGCAACACTGTGATTCAGTTTGAGAACGCTCAGGGTAAAGAAACACATATTCACCAAATTCTGAAGGATTCTGTGTATTATGCATTCGGTGAACAAAACCCATGCCATCCACAACCATGATCCACTTTATGTTAACTTCAATAGGTCTTTGATCGAAAGCGATTCACTTGATTTCAGCTACTTAATCAGACAATTAAGGAAATACGTTTTATGTGATTTCATCTGATGAGCCTGCAGTAACTAGATGTCTTCCTCAGTCTCTGCACAGCTCGGGCGAATCATTCATAACAATCTGCGCTAAAGTGTGTCACGACCGCTGTCCAAGGTGCTGATCCTTGGACCGGCGGGGATGCGGGAGCTGTCTGTGGTGCTCACTGTGGCCCGCACTGATAGATCCCTGCTGGTGCAGTCTGATGGCCAACAGAAAGCTCCAGTTAATTTACCTGTTATTGTTACCATCTGTTCCTGTGGCTGAGGCTCAACACCACCTTGTTAATTATCATCACCTCAGCCGAGCCTGCCTGTCATCATTTTAGAGCGAGTTTACTGTCAGTGGCTTCAATCATCCGTGTCCTCCAATATGTATAAAGGAGGCCTGTTATGCTTTTACGTTTTTTGTTCCTTTCTTTCAGTGTGATTCACAGGTTCTCATGCATGTTAAAGGTCTTAAAAGTTTAAAAAGGTCAACCTACAGCAGAGACTGAAACTTTACCTTATCTTCTGATTATATCGTGCACACTTCATTAAAAGAATAGTGTTTAATGAACAGTGTTTGCAGCAGATTCTTAACTATCTTGTACACATACTTTGAATTATATATATTTTTCACATTTCACACACAATATTGCCCAACATAACGCGCATTGCAATTTATTTTAACCTAATTCATGCAGCACCTGAGGGCATTTCTGTTATTTTGCATTCCTGAAAGCTAAAGCCATGGGAGTACTGGGCCTGCCCGCCTCTGGAGATACTGGTACATACAGTATGTTACAGCCCAGAATTCAACCTCATCAGCACCCACAATAAAAGCAAAGATGACACAGAAATGTATACAGACCCTAAAAACACTCGGAAGAGTCACATTAGAGTAAACGTACTTAATTTCTCTTTCCCTACTCTTATTTTGCATTCTCATCTTTGTATCTCTCACTATTCCACTTCTACTTGCAATCTTCTTCCAACATCCATCCCTGTCTCCCATGCCTCTCTCTGTTTCTCTCTGTCTTCTCTCTCCCACTCTCAGATCATGATGTTGTCTGTACAGTTGGCAGCTTTATCTCCCTCCCTCCTTGTAGATACAAAGGCGTTTTAATCCTCAAACACCGCCAACAAAATGGAACCTCCAATCGATAAACTGCGATCTTTGCCGTTCGCCTCTCTTCCTCTCTCATCCCCTGCTTCTCTCTTTCTCTGACACTTCTTTATTCAAGCCCATGCTGTCTTTTCTTTTCGCTTAAAATCCAAATATTCTTTCATCTTTTTCCCTTTTCTCGTTTTTTCCTCCCTGCTCGCTCCCTCCCTGCCTCGTCTCCTCTTTTCCTCTCCCTATGCATGCCAATTGTTATTGATTTTTAAACTGTTTCCAACTGGGGCTTGACAAATTGCGGCTGACAGTTGCCACTATTTTGTGCATTTTTAAAACTTTAACATTTATATACCAAATCTCCGGAGAATATGGTGTTTCAGCCAAGACTTTTGCTCTCTGCAGTAAGAAAAAGCCTCCAGCAGCATCGTTGTCATCATCATGCATACTCAGAGCCCAATCAAAATGTTGCAATACAAGTGTAACCCACTGTCTCTTGCAGGTACCTTTCCCACACGTCCTGGGTCTTCGCTATACAGTCTCTGGTATCTGCATTGTTGTTTGTGTTTGTGTAGTTGTGGTTCCTTGTGGAGAGGGGAAAACGCCAGCACAGGGCTCTGTTTTGGAGTTGAGACTGAGTAACACATTATTGTCTTGGCAAAACAAATGTTGGACTCTGCTCTATAGCACAGGACACTTGGCTTGGTCACATTTTGGAGTGATGTTTCTCTGATGCACACTAACATGACAATAGTGATATTCTTTGAAACAAAAACATTATTTAGTCAAAAAAACAGCACTCTTGGCTCATGGTAAGAGTACATAAATGACAAAGAGAAACAGAAAACTTATTTTCACTTGGTACATTCTCATTATCAGAGGAGCCACAGTTGATTAGAACAAAATAGTAGTTATACTCCAAAAAGAATAGAGGCTTGCTGTTTCACCCAACATCAACATGAATTACCAGGTACGTCAGCCGATTGCTTAGTTGCATCAATAAGGCGCATGATCTCAAACAGCATTAGTACATTAACAATAAAATGTTAATGTGACAACATATAAGACAACTATCTACTCTATATATACAACTTAAACCTTCTCAACTCTGCAGGTCTGTGCCAGGAAGAAAAAACTGGTCACCAAACTACATTGCAGTTTTTTGGATACCCCTCATCATATGGTAGGAGGAGGTGGATGGTGAAATATATGATTTGACAAGACTAGATTTTCCCTAAAAGGCCATTATCAAACTGGCAAATTTATATAGTGCTCTTATTCTGGTAACAACTGTGAAAAAGAGATCAGTTTAAGTTGAAAGTCAGCCTAAATAACAAATGGATCAGACTATACCACGATAGTTGCATATGAAAAAAAAAAAGTGAGCCTGAAAGAAAACACAGATTTCCAAAGAGTGGGGGGGAACATGAGCACTTAAAAAAACACTAAAACATCATATTTTTCATGGGCAGAGATCTGGAGTAGCTGTACAAACCTGAGTTTAAGTAAAAAAAAAAAACAACAGACAAACACTTTTTTCTCCCTGAACAATTACCAGTGATGAATCCTTCAGCAGAGCAATTAACCCCCAGTTGCTCCACTGGAGCCGCTCTGTGGTGAACAGTCAACCGCTGTGGTTGTACTGGGCAGCTCCCAGGTGTGAATATGTGTAGCTGGATAAATGTGGAGTGGGGCCCCGCTGAACAAGCTCACTCAACCATTGTAGGATAAATAAAGAATGAGAGTTACAGCAGGGTAAAACACTCATTTATTAGCTTGTTAACTTGTGTCAACTTGTAGTAAATAATGAATGAAATAAATTTTACATACAGGCGGCCCTCTGGGGGAAACCCACACTTCACATGATTGTCTCTGTTTTTTCTTCCTCGCTCACGCTCATCTCAAAGTAAACATAAAACGCCCATAAAACAGATGAAACACAAAAACACAGACAAACATTGTCTCGCTCTATCTTCCTGTGACACTCTGTCTCTCACACACACACAGTTTGGAAAGGAAAACCATTGCTGGGGTGTGATGGATGGGGAGAGGCGCTGTGTGGGTGTGGCTGAAATGGAACTAATGACAGAAAGACAAGTGAGAGAGAAAACAAGTGGGAGACAAGAGAGAGCAGCAGAGATGGGGAGATACAGAGAAATAAAGACAAGGAGAGGCAGAGATGAATGCAAAGAGGAGAATAGATGACAGCAATACTGATGTTTGTTCCTTAAGTGCAGCCTGAAGCCAATTTTCATAACTACAGCTGAGTTATTGGAGCTGTTCTGCTGTATGGCTGCTACAATGGTAGTATTTTGGGGTGTTTGTGGTTTGTCAGCTCTTATTTAAAAATTGTGCGACTGTCGCTTGTAGTCCAGTGAAATTAATGTATCATTAGAGGAAGCAGGCTTTAGTGTCTCAGCATGACGTCGGGTCATCAAATAACACCCTTCATTTTAGGTAACAAATAATTACAATTTATATCCTTGAAATCATTTTATTTTGTGAACACTAAGTGCTCTGGTGCTAATTGCATATTATAATTGCGCTGCTGTAATTGATTTCACATGGAAGTTCACATGATTTCACCTTAACCCTGAATCTAATTATTCCCATTGCGCGCGATAAAAAAGCCCACGTCTGCTTCCGTAGGAGAGACTTATAAATGTTTTTTTTTTTCCACTGCCAACTTGAATACATGTTTCAATAAATATACAGATGCACAATTAAAAGTGTGCTGAAAATAGCAGGCTAAATACATCTTAATTTGAAAGGATAATGATTAGTTATCACCTGAAATCCCCTTGATGGAACGGGTGTGTGATGGCGGTGGGGCTCTGCGGCTCTTCCAAAAGTTTTCTCGCTAACCTGGAGAAAACTGTTATGAAATTAATTCATTTCTACCCACCGCGCGTGCGCACACGCACACACACACACACACACACACACACACACACACACACACACACACACACACACACACACACACACACATACATTCTGTGATTCAGGCTTTAATTACCTCTCATAGGAGCATCAGATGGCAAACAGCTCTTAAACAGCCAGCTGGGAGAGAGAATGAGGGACAGAGGAGGAAGGAATAGAGAGGTAGACGCAGAAAGAAAGAAAGAAAGAGAGAAAGAGAGAAAGAGAGAGAGAGCGAAAGAAAGAAAGAAAGAAAGAAAGAAAGAGAAAGAAAGAAAGAGTGAAGCTGTAAAGAAAACAAGTGTAAACCCAATCGATACGATGACAGGAAAAGAAGAGAGATGGGGAGGCCAAAGGTCGGGGCGTGAGGGACGGTATAAAAGTGAAAAAAGGAATTCAGGTTCAAATAGTGAGCAAAACTGAGAGGGAAGAATATAAAGACTACTGTATGTAGGGCAGGAGACAGAGGGGAGAAGAGGGGAGGTACATATGGAGGGATCCTCCTCTCCTCCAGCGATGAGCAGAGAATGAACAGATGTCCAACAGAGGAGAGAGGGGAAATAAGCATCACGATGCAGAAAAGGGAGGCAGTGAACTGAAGTTAGAGAGGGTGAGCAAGGAAACAGAGAGGTAGAAGTTGAAATCTGGTAATTTTGTTTAAATCAGCTTGCATTTATACTGTTTGTATTTTCCTTCTTGACTTGAAAGGAAAGCCGTGAGAAGAGTGTGGAGGTTGTACAAAGAGTGAGATGAGAGCGCAGCGCCACAGGCTCTGTCTGGGCTCCTGCTGAGGACTACTTAGAGGCTAATCCTTCAGTGGTCTATCTATATGTATGTCAGATTTACAGTTATTAACAGAATGGAAGGGTGAGCAAGGGACCTTTTCTGTAAAGCGGAGGGCTCAGTTCAAACCCACCTGCCTGGCTGAGATCTCTAGCTGAATCCTTATCAGATGATTCCGACCTCTGAGAGGAAAAAGGAGAAACATTTTCCTCATGGAGATCAGCAAAGTGTGACACTATTGTTATTACAGCCATTCTCTGTCTTTTAACAGCAGAGCAAAGCAGATGGTGAAGCACTTCACCATGGCAGGTACCTTTTAGGATGTTTAACACTTAAGTAGCTCAGTTATATTAAACGTGTGGCCTATTCTCATACACTACAGCCTAATGTTAGTCGAAACTTGTACATGCATTCATCCTGAACCGGCACAGTACAGACGCCACTCTCCAGTGCATGCAGTCATACGAAGAATACGTCTGATTGTCACACTATAGCAAAAGCATATGTCAATGAGTGAGAGTATAAGCATTCTGATCAATCCAATGACACAACAGAAGAAGAAGAAGAAGAAGAAGAAGAGGCACTTTTTTACATTTACATTTGTTTGTATCTGCCCTGCATAAAAATATGACTGTTATGACCACTGTTTACTGCTTAATGCACGACAAGCTCAGGTGGAAATAGGTGGACACTATGTGGAACAAAATGTAATAATGAGAGGAAATGAAAAGACACCCAGCCTTTTGCATGTGGCATTTTTTGTTGCTTTGTTCCTGTTGTACCGCAGTTGTACTGAGCCGTGACTTTTGTGCACCATTACACATCTAGTAGAAATGTAAAGCTCCCATGTGGCATGGCAGGGGTTAAAAGTTACAATTAATTAGAAATGCATTAAAAACAATCTAAAGTTAACTTTGTTTCACATATAAGAACCAGCTAGTATGCATGCTCATGCTGTTTAAAGGGCTCTATGTAACAATTTGTATCAGTTAACGTGTATTAATCCCTTTTTTATTGGCCATATGTGAGCGGATTGTAACACGACGTGAAAAATGACACCTTCTCCATCTCTCTTGGTTCTCTATACAAGCCTGACATAATAATTGGCCCAGGACTGGCCTCCCAACTATCTGTGATGTCTGCTATGGTTTTCCTTTTTAAGGAAACTTATCTCTTGAATATGTGTAAATTAAATACGTTGGCCAAATAGGACTGTTTTCTTACTTAACTAGCCTAAAAAACATTGTTTTCCATTGGCCTTTAAATAACAAAATGTTTTTTTTTAGTGGTTTAATATTGAAATGAGCCCTGGCCATCTGTATCTTCATTTCAGCCAACGCAGGAATGTCAGCGCAGAATAGAAGAATACAGAACACAGGAGAATGGTAGAGAGAGGCACACAAAGAGAGAAAAAGAGAGAGACAGTGGTGTCACTACAGGTGCAGATGGAAAGGAAATGGTAGAAGGATGGAGAGGAGGGAGGTAGAACAGTAGAGTGATAGAGAGGTGGAGGTGGGAGTCCTTATCAGAAAAAAGCAGGCGCCTTTATCTCCCTACCCTCCAGACACACACGTGCACGCGAGGACAGAAGACCACTGGCTGCCCACATGAACACACATGCACACACACCTACACACCCAAAAGATACAAACACCAGCAAAGTGCAAACACACAATCTCCTGTCAACAGACAAAACATCCACAAACACTCGCACACCAGCACACATAACGGTGACTTCATTCAACACCTTCTCAGTGTCACTGAAACCGTGTGCTGCCAGACAACATACACACACATGCCTACAGGTGAGCGACAGGCGCCATTTACACACAGACAGCAATGACCGCCTCCCCTCCAGCTGCCATGGCAATGAATACCATTAGCATGCAATAAAATGTCAGGGGGGCATGCCCAAGTAACTCATCACACACACATCCGCACGCATACACACACACTGACACACATAGTCAGAAATGTCAGAGGCCCGTGCCCAGTAATGTATCTGATGGAGAGAGAAGGCAAATGTCAGCTGTTCCTCAAAATGGCAGCCAGCAGCTGTGTCGGCTTAAAGGCTGTGACTGTGGACTGATACTGCCAGACACGCAGACAGCATATCTGTTAGAGCTGATGTATGTGTAGCATCACATATTTACGTCAATATATCACCAACATATTAAACGTGGCACAAAATAACTAAACGCTATGAGCTTGGTGGCTTCAACACTGCAGAGAATGTGCTTTATTGCCTTACAGAACCAATTATGTTTGCATGAGCTCAGCCAAAGCTTTAACAAAATGACTCTTAATCACTTTTAGCATTTAAATCTTTATCATTGTTGCCACTGTGAAAACAGGCCCACACAGTAATGCAAGAGAGACGGGCTTAAGGTTGGTTATTTTTCACTACTGAAGTTTTATGATGAACAAATCAAAGGCAAACAACATAAATTGTCTTAGTAATGTGTTGGCCCAACGCAGCACTCCCCAACATAGATTATACAAGTGTCTGGAACTCAGCAGAAGTGGTGGAACAGCATTCTTCCACAAGATATTCATTCATCATTCGGGGCTTGATGGTTGTGGAGAACAATGTCTACGGTTTCTGTCTGAAGTCATGTTCAGACTGCATGAAGGAACGTGGCCCTCCATGAATGCTTTGTCAAATAGGCCACTGGAGTTGCAAATAAATAGTGCTCTGGCAAAACAATGCCAGATATCTGTGCATCAACATTTCATGCAATGCAACATTGGTTAATCAAATATGTGCCATGTAGATGAATCGGTAACTTGAATGGTATAATTCTACTGTTAAACTGTTAAACCATTGTGCAGTGTTTAAGCATGTAGCAAGCCTTAAAACTTCATATTACTGTAGTGCCCCATTAGCTCAGTTGGCAGAGTTGACAACCCATAGAGCCTGTGTCCTCGCCGTAGCAGCCCAGGGTTTGAATCCTACCTGTGGCCCTTTGCGGCATGCCACCTCCCCCCCCCTCTCTTTCATACTGTTTCCTGTCATCTTCCTAAGCTGTCTTACCATGAAAACGCCAAAAAATCCCCAGCTACAACTCTGTTTGTTTCTGCAAACCACCAATATGTTACATTTGTATGTTTCATAGATACCATACCGTTTCAACATTTGTAAGTGTGAAAGCACTGGATATTTTTTGGAGGTGTCTGGACATTGTCCAGTCATGTTATGGCAACAAAATCACAACAAAATCACCTACAATGCCAAAGCGTGAGTATCTAATGATTCGGGAATGAGACTAAAAAGATCAACTTTCTTATAAATTGGACCTTAAACTGACTGATGGACTCGTGAAAAAATACCTTCCTAACACCTATGCAAACCACTGCATGGGCAGTCTTTGTGATTAGTGCATTTGCTGTACATGTAAGCTAGAGCTGTTGACCTTTTCATGTTTCATTTCCCTCCCTAGTACTCTCCACTTCTCAGATTTGTACATGGTAATGATGACCAACCAGACAATTCCTTGTGACATCAAGCAGCTAAAAAGTGAAAGAGGTTTCCAATTAGTCTTGTGGACAGGGTTTAAGCGCAGCAGGCATGCGGCAAAAACTGGAAGTCAAACAATTGCTTTGTCTGTGATCAGTCATAGTCACTTTTTGAGGACTGCATTTACGCACAATTTGAAAATAAATGATGTTGTTGATGGAGCTGGAATCCAAAGAGGAGCTTCATTATAAATGAACTCCTCATGAGTCCCCGAAAAACTCTACAGCCATCTGTCAACGGAGGGGGGAAAACTTTTCTCTCATTCATCAGCCGGACGAACGGATGGATAGGGGGATGGAAGTTGTGTGATCCCTGGCCAAGCCTTTCTCCATCCGCCCTCCAACCCCCTATGCAGAAATCTCAGCAGCAGCCACTGGCAACACTTGCCCAAGGTCACAGGGACAAAGTCAGGGGTAGAGGAGAGGGAGAGAGAGCCAGGGAATGGGTGTGTTTGTGTTCTGCAGAAAGAAAGGGTGTGCATGTATGTGCAATGGGGGCAGCGTGTTTGTGAGAATATCTTTGTGTTATGGCATAAGGGGTTTAAGATAAGGTATAAAGGTGTGTGTGTTCACAAGACTCTTTGTGTGTGTGCATGTACAAAGCACAGGGGGACATGTAATAACTTCGACAACTCCTGTAGCTCTGCGTGTGTGTGTGTGTGTAGAATAAAGATGGCTGCTGACTGTGCCACAACTCAGCAGGCTGGGCAACATGACGATAAATAATCTCCTCTGAACCGCTGCACTAATGAGCCAGACACACACACACAACACACACACACACACACACACACACACACACACACACACACACACACACACACAGCATCTCTCTGAGACACACATACATTCACACCTACCTTGCTGTACACACTATGGTCCTCAATGGTTCTTTGACCTAGTAGAGCAGATAGAGTGATGACACAAAAACACAGCCAATCACTATCAGACACACACAGACACACAGACACACATTCAGCCCACTCAGACTTCTGAAACTTTCCTGCACACAAGCAGAAGACACCGCTCGGAAAACAGTATATACAGTATCTATATCCGCAGCAGACCACTGGGTGTGTGTTGGCTGTAGCAAGTGATCCATCAGGAACCCCGCTGCCACACAGAGGTCAAACCCATCAACCCCGGAGACCGTTGCCAGGACGATGCACACTCCAGCCAAGAACCAATCACAACAAGTCTCTCATGCTTCACAGCACACCATAGGTCATCCCAGCACAGGACAGGGTGGAGTTTGGAATTCAGTTCTGTAGGAAAAGTGAACATTTTAGTCCAACCTCATAAACGACAGTGCGGCAGAGTAGGTTGGGTGTCAAGCAGCTCCTACATGTTGTCTAACAAATCCCAACCACTGTGGTGTAATCCATCATTTAGTCATCTCAGATTCTAGGAAAAGGACAGATATGACCCCAAAAAATGAGGCAACTTTGCAAGTATTAGATCCTTACCACTAGTGGGGCAGAATATGTTTAGCAATAAGAACTTACCTGCGCTAAATCTGATTTTTACAATCAGATATTCACACGTATCAATACTTACAGACCTCAGACAGTTCCGATTGGCAATCACACCTCCTCTACTCTAGTGTCAAACACTGGAGCTCCCCTGAGCTGTGTGCTCAGCCCCCTCCTGTTCACATTGTACACACATAACTTCAATCCCAGACATGGAGAGGACTCTGTTGTGAAGTTTGCTAACAACACCAACATCATTAGCCAAGTACCAAACAACAATGGGAGTTCATTCATTGTTTTCCTGCACTCAAAGACAACATCCCTGCCAGCCTGGATCCTCACCAGTATGATTTCAGAACCAACAGATCCATAGAGGATGCCATATCTACTGCCCTTCACTCAGTCTTCAGGCAGCGGGAGAATAAGAACAGCTACATCAGAGTGCTGTTTGTTGACCTTAGCTCAGTGAAGCACCCCAGGGCTATGTGCTCAGCCCCCTCCTGTTCACACTGTACACCCAGACAACAAGAAAACTTGTGAAATATGCAGATGACACCATCATCAGTCAGACTGCAAACAACAAAGAAAGTTTATAATGGTAGGAAATCAATAATCTTGCAGAGCAGCGCTCAGAGAACAATCTACTGCTCAACATCACCATAATCAAGGAGCTGATAGTTGATTTTAGAAAAAAGGAGGCAAAGACACAGCCTCCTTTCTACATGAGTGGAGCTGAGATGTAACAGGTTTTAGGTTCCTGGGAATCAACATCACAGAAAACTGTCATAGACATCACACATCTCCACTCTGGTAAAGAAAGCTCAGAAACAACTTTATATCCTACAGAAACTTAAAAAGGCTGGATTCCTGTGCCAGGTCCTTACCAACTTTTACAGAGGAGCAACAGAAATCATTCTGACAGGAAACATCACAAACTAGTATGGTTCAGGCATGGCCCACGGCAGGAAGGCACTCACCTATCGAGCGTCAACGATAAAGATCAGGTGAGGTGTCTGCACAGAAGCACAAGAATACCATAAGACAACATCCACCTTAGAAACAGCCTGTTGTCCATGCTGCTGTCTGGTAAACAATACAGAAGTATCTGCTGCCATACCATCAGACTGGAGAGCAGCTTTTTTCCTCAGGCTGTGAGACCCATCAATCCATCCTCCGCAATCCAGCATAAAATATATTTTCTTTTACGCAGCATAAACAGACTGCAAATTGCATTTCGTTGTGCAATGCCATGCTGTGGAATAAATCTAATACTATTTATGACCAAATACCTGCAAAAATAATGACATTTCAATCAGCCTCAGCTGTACCTTGTGTTTACTGCAAATTGTTAATATGCTAACACCCTATACAGTGATCATTATAAACATTATGCATGCTAAACATCAGCATTTTAGCACAGTGATGTTAGCATTTATCACTGCCTTGGTTCAGCCTCACAGAGCCGCTGGCAAGAATGTAGACTATTAGTTTTGTTATAAGATCCTAACTACATAAACTACAAGAACCACAGTCTCACACAAGGCACAGGGTTACAGAAATGTTATCACAAAGATAAGGCAAAAGATGTGCACAAGAGCTATGTGCCTAACTGCACCTTTGGGAATATTGGTAAGCTATCAACCAGAAACCATTTCTATGTACAAGGACTCTTTGCGTGTACCTTTGCACAAGCTGATAATCAGTGGTGATAAGCAGTAAATTGGCTAAAGTGTAAACAAGTACAAAGCATTGGCATGTTTTCTCTTCTCCTATCTTCTGTCCTCTTTCCAGCTCCCACTCCTCTCTTTACCTTTAATTCCCTCATCCACTGTTTTTCTGAATGGCTGCTCCCAACACATCCGTCGCTGTATGATAAACTTGTTCAACTCTTTGTTGTTGTGCAGTCCCCGTTACCTTCCTCTCGTCTCACCCTTTCTTTTCCCCCTCTCCTCACCCTCCTCTTTTCCTCCTCGCTGCCTTTGGGTAAACATTTGTCAGTGTAACGCGAGTGTCTCAGGTAAAGATATGCAGATTAACTCTAACTCGTTTGCATAACGAGCTCTTATTTGCCAGTCTAATTACGGTGGCATGCCGAGGCCGTCCCAGAGCTGCCCTCAGGGTTCATTAGTGGGGTTCGTTAAGAGGTTTGTTAACAGGCAGCTAATCGCTTCCTCTGTCTTTAACAAATAGTGGAGCCTGAAAGTCTTGAAAAGACTCGCACTAAGCACACAGCGGTGTTGGTTTAAAGGAGACACACATAAACACAGGGGCACACACAGATTTGGTGAGCAAACACATTACACACTCAAACACACAACGTCCTTCTGAGTGCGTTGTTCTCTCTCATGCACACAAACACACACACTTAGTACTCAAAGGACAAAAGAGATGGTCAATGTATTGAAGACATTTCCTTTATACAGGTCTTTTCAAGGCAAAACGCACGTAAATACACTGAACTTGGCAGAATGTAGACAAGGCCTTTGTAGCTGAAAATAGCTGTCAATGTATTAGCTTCTTTCACACAAAACAGACACACACACTACAGCTGTACTGTATTTGCTCACCAAAGAGCTCTTTCAAATTCAATCTTACAAGCGTTCGCTATTTCTATGCAAATTTGTCAGACCTTAAACTCAAACTATACCATGAGGGAGACAATATTGTTTTTCAGTGTTGAATTACTGACAAGGTACTAGAAGAAAAAGGATGGAAAAAAGAAGCATAGTATTTGTATCTATATCAAAGTTCGCCAAAAACAGAACTACATTTTAAAAGTAATATGGTGCTATTGTTCATAATTTATTACTCCCTGTAGTTATACCATTATTTGGCATGGCTCTAACACAGGGGGAAAAAGATAACTAGACTGAATCTGTTATAATTACTTTACCTTTTATCTGACCTTTAATTAAAATGATGCTGTTGACACATGACTAGAGGCACAATCTCCACAGTATCACTGCATGTAGGCCACCCATGTGTAATGTTAGACACAATATAATTAGAAACTTGGTATTTATTTTTTTTGCACACAGCCTGCAGTCAACTCAAGTGTGTGGTTCAGGAGGAGTTTCAAGTTGACTTTTATAGGGAGGTCCAGAGTTTGAATTGAGAAGAAGATTGAGATAGATTTTGTCTGTTCAAGGTTTCAAATATTCGATTCTTATATAACAATGCAACCAATAAAGTATGAGACAATTGTTTGTTTATGCAACAGTTCAAAACCACATTAAATGAAATGAAATCCATATCTAACAAATCTGAAACATGAGTTACATTATGCTGTCTCCCTTATAGCCAGGCGCTTGCAATTGTTTCACCTTGTTATGCCCGACACTGCAACCGTGTGTCTTTAAAATTACAGTTGTATACGGCTAATTTGCAACAGATAATTTTAATAGGGGAAAATAATGAGGTATAATTCAGGCAATTCTAAAAATGTTGATGTTGAATATATTACCAAAATGTTGTGACAGGGACAATATATTTCTTTTTTTCCCCTTACGATATATATTTTTGCAACACAATATCTGCTCTATTTGCCGACTAAAGCATGACTAAACTTTGTCATAGTTTTGTTCAGGAACTCAAAGCATGTGGAGAAGGTTCAGGAAAAAGTGGGCAGTATATAAATGTAATTTCTGAAAGAAATGGTTGTATTAAAAGTTCTCCCTTTGAGTCACTCAGTGTGTCTTGTTGTTGTCTCCTTCATTATTTTCCAAGTTTAGGCAGAATCACTGAGTGATATTACATATGACAGCTAATCATATACACAAGCAACAACTCTATTTCCCTTCTTTGAAATATTATGGAACTAGATGAAATTTGAAAATCTAAACAGCAGCGTCTCTTTCCAGAAGTCATGACCCAGTTACTCAAGATCTTGTTGTGAGCAGATGCATGTCGGCACTACTTTCTTTCCACCGAGCTAACTTTGTCACATATGGAAGATGGCACGTACTCATGGACGTTATGCTCATGCTCGTGACAGCGCAGGGTGTAAGCATTCATAATTAATAGTTAGCTAGCTTAGTTAGTTAGCCTCTTATCCACTAGATGCACCCTCATCTGTAGAAATAAAATAGCTCCGACATGAAATGGCTCCCAACAAGGTCTGTGGAATATCTTGAGTAACAGGTTCATGACTTCTGGAAAGATTCATTACTGTTGAGTTTTTCAAAAGTTTTTGTTGCTTCGAGCTCCAAAAGCTGAGTGCCATCTGGTTCCTTTATATTCAAGAGAAGGTTGACATCTCTAAGGTTGATATCTGCAAGACTTGCCTTCTTCCCGTAGAAATAACGGAATAAATCTGACCTAGATTATCTTGGCCCTGGTTGTCCGCTGGTTATCAAGAGGGAGGGAGATCAGTGAGGCCAGTGCCCTAGGCCGAGTGTTTGTTATTGGCTGTCCCCCCATGTCCATGCTAGAAAACCAGAGCTGTGAGCTGTAGTTTCCTCAGTAAACACACCAACCTGTCAGTCCAGGTTGGTGTGTTTACCCGCAAAACTACATTTCGCAAACCTCCATATCAAAACGGCATCAGAGATGCAAGAAAAACAGACTTTACCAGAGCAGCTTTGTGAGTTAACACTTTGAGTCAAGTATAGAAAACACAGCCAACAAAGCCAACCAATCACAGGTGGAGTAGGACTTAGAAGTTGTCTGGTGGAATTCATAATAAAGGGGCACTACAGGTAAGAGGAAAAGTATGTATTTTTTATTTGGGTTGAACTGTCCCTTTAACAGATAAAGGAACAAATAAACAAAGGTGATAACCAGGTAAAACTGTGGACTGAGAGGGAAAGGAAAGAGGCGAGCAAGTGAAAAGTTTTTTTAAATACACATTAGCAGCTCTTTTTGTTTGATTAACCAAACATTGAAACCTGCAGCCTATAAGGAGTTTCTCAAATCCCCAACTTAGTTTGCTCTGAAGCTCCGTTTGGCTAACATGAATATGAATGAGAGTGATCAATTTAAGGATTTTATGTGGATTATGTACACATTCACATCATTAGGATACTGACATTCATGGAAGGCATTGCGGAGGCAGAAATAATAGGACTATTTCTCACACAAATAGGGAAAAAGGTCAAATTTGTGGTTCAAGTTCTGTCCACAAAGGCCGAACAAGACAGTGGATGAGATTGTGTGGCAATCACTGACTATAGTCTTTTTCAGTGAGTCACTGTCTGTAATCAACAGGCGGCCACTCTCATCTACAACAGATGCAGCTTTAGTTGTTCATTTCTTAAGCACAGACTGATGCCAGATCTCACTGAGATGTCAGTGTTCTCATCAGTCATTTTAGCACCGCTTCTCTCAGCCACATCACAGGCATGTTTTGCATTTCCAAGAACATGTATGCTGCTCTCTCAGTCAGAGGTAATGTAACAGCACTTTTAAACCTTTACTTCAGTAAGAAAATTGTGAGAGGAAGTACAAGTTCAACTGCTCTCAAAGGCAGATTGATGTTCTAAAAAAAATGTGTTTTTGTGCAGGAAATCTTCAGGTTGCTTCTTAGATTATCTCTCAGCCTCTAAGAGCAGCTACATTTCTTTTTCCTTTCTTGCACCTTTAGATTAATGGCCTTTAAATTGTAAAGAGAGGTGACAGGAGTTGCTTTTGCACCGATCAAGCCTGCAATCAGCTCTGATAATCAGAGGTAATGTGCTCACACGTAATTCAGACCTGGGAAAAACTCATGCATTAAGGTCTGCAGCTTAATTCAAAATCGTTTGCCTGTTTAAGCAAGACCCGAGATACAATCACAGTTTCAAAAAAGCCTTACTTAGATCACACTTTAATTTGAACATCTTATTACAAGCATTCTAATTCAATTACTGTGTGTTGAGTCTGGCTACTGCTACAGCATCTTGTCCCCCCCTCCCTGGCCTCCTGGCAGGCCTCAAGGATTGATGCCCAAATTCCTTACACCGTCTTCCTTTGACGGGCGAGCGCAGCCGAGTTGAGCATGTTAAACATTATGTAGATGGAGTCCTGAAGGCACTGGGAGCTTTGTAAATAGTGGAAATCTTCACTGTAATGCTAGCCTACAGGCTAAGAGCAACACAGAAGGAAATGTTAAATCTCCTGCTGTCCCGAACCCTTGCTCTCCAGCTTTTTTCCCCTCACCAAATACCCGTCCCTCCCATCCCTTTGTTTTCAGAATCTGCTCATCTTGTTCTTGCTTTTTTCTCCGATCCGTCTTTTCCATCTCTTGGCCTGTAATTTGTCCTTTTCCTCTCCCTCCCTCCTTCCTTCCTTAGCTACCTTTTTTCTCCTTCTACTCCTTTATGCTCTCTCTCATCTTTTTCCAATCTTCCCCTTTTTCCTCCGCAGCCCAGTCTCATTTCACACTGCTACTTTTTCATCCTCTTTTCATCTCTCTCTCACTCTCTCCGTCTCTTCATCCCCCCCTTTTTTTTTTCAGGGCGCCCAAATCGTGGCCTGGTCTGGCCTTTTAATGTCTCCCTCTGCTTCCCTCTCCTCTTAACTGTTTCCATTCTCTCTCACCAGCTCTCCCTCCCTCAGATTGTAGCTAATGCCATCAAGTGTTTACAGCCGTCCAGAGCCAAACATTCAAAGCCCATGGTCCCCGTAATTACATACACACAAGCACTAGTAAGGAAAGTAAATGAAAACACACTTGAATATATAAATATATACCCTGTATCAGGTGTTGATGGCAACAGTGAGCACTACTGAGCCAAAAGAGATCAGGGGAGGAAAGGTTACACGCACAAATACAAGCACACACAATTAAACCAACACATTTCTCCACTGGCAGCCACCTTTTTACTTTACTGTCATTTCTTGTGTGGTTTTGTCTGTGAACCACTTTGTGCCTCTTCCACATCTCTTTTGCACCCTTTTCAGCTTGTTTTGCCAGGCTGGCTAAGTGTCCTACCAATTCCTAAAGTCATTCTGCTCCTCCAAAATAAAAATGTGTGCATGTTTTGATGCTCTGTTGAGCACTGATGATGACCTGAAGGGCAACATTTCTGCTTTCAAACAGTCTTGCACTTTGGGACATGGTGCACGTGGCATGCCACTTTCATTTTACTCTATTTCATTCATTCTAGCAACTATGTACAAGGTTTGGCTTAATTCTCAGTCGTGTTTCAGACTACATAATCAGGTTTTTTGTGAGGAGCATTCTGGCGGGAATGGTCAAAGTCCATTTCATCGTTATTGCATGTAGAATGTGTAAAATGAGTCATCTTTCTCCAGGTGAGATACTTTGATAAGCGCAATACTTTATGTAGTGATGAAAGATGTCACCACGAAAGATGTCACCATTAGTGATTTTCTTTTTTTTATTACCTCCCAGAGGTTTATTCTAAATGATCAGTCCCCTCACTATTTTTGTTTACCTTTCTTTCTGTGGTTTTCAATCAAGACACTTCACTTCTGGCACAATACAAAGTAACTTTTTATACGTGATTATAGACCCAGTGCTGACAATACGTATAATAAACCAGGCCACAAAACAATGAAAGTCAAAGAAAAAAATGAATCATTCAGTCAAGGAATGTAACCAGGAACCTGAATAAATAAAACATGTATTTTCTATTTGCTGACTGTACAGACAGAGAAGTCAAACTGTGTATTTCCACATTTCAAGGAGACTTGCCAGGCAAGCTTGATGATGTGGTGAAAAAAGTTTTGACTGCATCACCCTTCCTTTCATACACCCACATTGCGGATCATCACTCACTTAACAAACTGTGATTATTGTTACTTCTTTTTCTCTGAGGTATCAGTGGTTATGATTCCAGTTGTATAAAGGGGATTTGATCGGAGGTAAAATGAATGGGACCAACTGGCCTTGACTGTTAAAGACTCAGACCAGCTTTCAGCCAGCCATCATCAATCATGAAGTCCAAATTGGCTCCACTATAGACCCAAATCACAAAGCGGCCATTTTCCTCTGAAAATCATTGTCATTTCACTGCTTCCTGATCATTCAGCAACTGAAAAGACAATGGATGGTGAAAATCCAGAAAGACATTGGGCCAAGGTAAAAAAACGTATTTGATAAATCCAGTTAGCTTCCGTTAGACAACAGCTAATATTACCAATCAACATTACTGCTTGATTATATCCAGTGTGTTTCCCATCCAGGCTATTTTAGAACCAATTTATGCCTTCCCTTTCATGTAGTGTAACACTATCAAACAGTAACGTTAGCTAGGAAGTGGTTGAATGCTAACGTTAGCTATCAAATATGATCTTTTACCTTGAAATATGGCCAGATGCCCCGCTGTTTCCCACCCTGAGCGCAACATCATACCATCATAGGAAAGTGGTCGCAGTGTGAATATGGTCTGTTGCACTGTGTCTCTGCCATGACCTCACTACACAAATCATTGCACTTTGAATCCATGCCTGGCTAGTATAGTTTAGATCGCTGATAGAAAAGCTTCTGGATCAAACGTCTGGGTGGGGATTGTGTGGTGTCCTGCGATGCATTTCTGTAACTGCTCTAGTTTGATGTTTAATAACTTCTTGTTTATCTGAACAAAAGTAATCCGATGTTGTACTGGCATTTCAAATGCTATTATCTAAACCAGAACAAGCTTACTCACTATCAAAAGAATGCAAACATACTCGGTGTCAGTGATTACATACACAAACACTTATGCTTGCGCAGCTGAAGACGAGGCATTTTTGCTCCTTCTGTCTCCAAAGGACAAAAGTAAGATGACATACAGGCTAATTGATTTCTGTGCGTATCCAGAATGAATGTCGCGCTCCGATAACACAGCGCTCCGGCATTCTCTCTCCTTTTTTCTTTTTTCTTTTTGTCTTCTTTGGCCGCGTGCGGTTTCAGGTTTGAAATCAATTTGGCTGAGATGAAAGTTTTCAATTTCATTAGCTTGATCAAATGGGGCGCTGTTAACAGGCGGCGGTAATAGAAAATCATTTAGGCCGAGCAGCTCACACACTCTCAAAGGACTGGTTAAGAGCTGCTCAGAGAGGGAGAGATAGAGATGGAGAAATTGAGAGGGGGGGTGGGGGGAAGAGGATGACAGGTGGGGAAATGTCGATGAGAGACAGTGAGAGGAAAAAGGGGACAAAATGTGAAAAAGATGGGGGAGAGAGAAGGGCTTAGAACAGAGGAGGAGATGACAAGGAGAGAAATATTGCACTTTAGAGAAAGGAAGAGAAAGACAGGGGGATGAAGTCTGAGACACGATGGCAGGAGATAAAGTGATGGAGTAAGAAAGTTAAGACGCAGAGAAAAGTAATAGGGGCGGCGAATGCTCTTTAAGAGAGAGAGTAAAAAAGAAGAATGTGGCGGGAAGAGAGAAAAAGGAAGACAGGAGGAGAAAAAGGACAGGAAGAAACAGAAAGATTAAATATAAGAATGATTGATGGCCGTATGAGAATGATTAAATGAGCCAAAATGTCACAATAAAGGCTGAGAAGAAACAGGATGCAAAGAAGAAAAGGCGAAAAGAGAAATTTGTCTCCTCCTCTTGTGTGTCTGCTAGGCACTGGCCCATTAAACCCCTGTTATTGCTCCTCAGATGTTTGTCAGAGAAAAATAGTGTTGTGATGAAAGAACATAAATAAACTATTAGCCATCAAAAGACTCAGCAAGGCGGCAGATCACCAGCTAAATATTACCACTTTGATGACGACAAACAAATAGCAAATCAGACATAGATTAATGTAGCAGAGGAATGCAGAGGAGGAGAGGAAATTTGAAAAACAGAAGAGACGCTTTGAAAGAATGGTGGATTTACTGATTGCACGGAGAAAGACAATAGCTGCTATCAGAGTTACAGGTAACATCTGACCATATAGGACGATATCAAACACATTATAGCACAGTCTATAGCACCAAGTATTTAAAACAGTACCATATTTTAGATTCTTCAAAGTAGCCACCTTTTGCTTTGACAGCTTTGCACACTCTTGGCATTCTCTCAATCAGATTCATGAGGTATTCACCTGGAAAAGGTTTTTATATGACGGATTTGTTAGCATATATGCAGTTTGTGTATACGGTACCTGTCGTCTTCACACTCTTTCATAGTTAGGAACGCACACATGCACGCACATTTCTACACTTCGTACCGATACATTACATTCAATCAAAATCCAACGCGAAAATGAAAGCTAATGTTAATCCATTGTTAGTCTCCTCTGACTCATTGAATCATGATGATAATGATTGTTTCTCCCTCTCTCTCTCACACACACACACACTCGCCCACACACACACACACACACACACACTGGCTAATCAGCCAAGTGAAGCTAATGTAGGGGGAAATGTGTTGCTGATTAGCTCAACCTTAAACCCCTAGACGTGACTTCTAGACCTACAGTGGCGGTCGCACACATACGCACAAACAGATGTGCACACAAATTCACACACACAAAATTAGCCAGGCTATTCATGCTAATCTGAAGGAAAATTACTTGCTCATTAGCAAGACCCTTAAACCTCTCGACAGGCCTTTGAAACCCAGCTTTCTCATGGTCACAGGGAGTATGCAGAGAAATACATGCTGGTGCAGAGGAAGTTGGACTATTAACAAGTATTCAGAGTAATCAGCTGACTTTTAGTAACTGCCTGTAGATTCTATTAATAGCAGAAATGTAAACAGCAGGGCGTATTACACTAATGAAGGTAAAAAAGTCCTCAGATAAACCCTGAGCGGATAAAACTAAAACTTTTCTTAAGAGCAAAAGAATCAATGCAGTATTTCTATAAAGTCACTATCTATTGTAAATACAATAGACTGAGTGACATTCACCCCAAAATTGCCAAATTACCCTGCAAAGAGGAAGTTATTTTTGATGATTTTTGGATTCTTTTTCAACAATTTGGTATGTGGTTACACATTGTGGCAATCTTCTGTTGCATCTGTCTAGTGTACGCCAAAGACAGAATGTGTCTGAATGTGTGAATGTGAGCGAGTATGTGTGCCTGCGTGTCATGTCCAGACCCTGCAGCAAACAGTATCCTTTTAGATGAGATTTACTGATATAGGAGGAAGGGACACAGAGGATGAAGACGCTCTCAAGGGATGGGAAATCTCTCGCCTTCTCTGTCTCTCTCTTTCTCTAATCTCTCCATCTCTGTGGCTTCCTCCTCATCTGTGTGATGACCAGAAAAGTTGGTCCCCTTGTGACAAAAAGCCAATTTATTTTCCTCATCGTCCAGGTCCTTGACTTTGTATGTATGTGTCTGTGTGGATATATGTTGGAGTGTCCTTGTGTCCCATTGTGCAGCGTGGAAAACCAATTCGTTCCATGGACTTATCATGCAAGATACGGAGCTGCAGAGAAAAGCAGAATATACCAAATACACGTAAGTATTATCTCAGGTTTCTTAAAAAAGGGTTCAAGGGCTCAAAAGGACATGAAAACAGTTACAAGTTACAGCACTTGTGTTCCAACCGGAAACCAGTATATGATAAGACTATCTGTGTTTTCATGTCACCCTGGGAAAATGACAAAATGAGGTACGCTTATAAATGCCAGCTGGCAAAAGTCAACCTACTTTTCGAACATTGTTGGCCCACTTATATGGAAGAGGTAGTCACAGCTGATGAAAGGTGTAAAAATTATGGATGGAAGTGAAACGACTCAGGAAACAAAGCTATTAATTCATTGAAACCTTGATAATACACATTTATGGGGCATGTGTGAAGTTTCATGATTTGTGAAATTAGCTGTAATTTCTTAAAGTTGCAGCAAAATCAGGATTGCTTATTTCACTAGTGCAAAAAAAAAAAAAAAAAAAAAATGTTCCTGTATACTAACTGCCAAATTAGTACACTCACGGACTGTCACAGTACGGATGTCACACTACAGTGCCAGTATCACTGTTCGGATCCACGTTCCAAATCCAGAAGGTAGTGGTAATGCACCTAAAAGCTGTTTGCCAACTGCCATTAGCAAGTCAGATAAATTTTATTTATATAGCCCCAATTCACAACAAAATTTATTTCTAGACACTTCCCAATTAGAGCAGGTCTAGACCATAATGTTAATGTTAATCTACAGAGACCCTTCATTTCCCCATGAGCAAAGACTTGGCAGCAGTGACAGCGAGGCCAAAACTGTTGTTTAACAGGCAGAGACAACAAAACAGATATAAGAAGACGCAGAAGACAACACTGTGACTGAGTATGCACTAACACAACTTCAAAAGAGACGCAGGAGCTAGAAGACCTTCTTGCTTCTTTCAGATGAGCTGTGGGGGGAAAGTTTGGGTTCCCAGCGAACTACGTCAGCAATGGAGGTCGAGTAATGGATCAGACGACGACGGTGTGTCGCTGTTGTTCGACAGCTGTACCCGCATAACTTTTTATTATTATTATTTATTTATTTAGCACCTTTATGACATTACAGATGTTTTTCAGTTTTTTGTGATTGTGACCTATATTGTCTTTAGTTTTTTTTTATCAACTCTGCATAAAGATATGACGTATTTGTTCACTGTTTAACTGCTTAATGCATGACCGGCTGTACCAACTATCTCAGCGGGGACTAAACGACACAGGTGGAACAAACATTCACTTGCATTACCGTCTGTTGAAAGTAAATTAGAAGAAACCTAGCCTTATGCATTTGGGATTTGTTTTCCCGTTGTACTAAACTGGTATGTGATATACATACACTGTGTGGTGTAGGTTTTCAGTCTGACCACTTCTTGTACTGTTGGCCCCAGAGCAGTGGCACAGAGCACCTTAGCAACAGTTTGTGAAAGAGCGGAGCGTGTTTCTTTTTCTTCTTTCCCAAACAGGCAACTTTGCAGTTACTTTACAATTTCTAGAAAACACGAGTTACACACAGATCAGTTCTGGAAAAAGCTGAAAATGTCATGACCACAGAAAAAAGGAGGCACTAGATCTACTCCTTCCAGCCTCAAGACTTTTGTTTTTTTTTGGTGTCTCTATGACCCACTCTCTCTCTCTCTCTGTGTCTCTTTACTTTGCCCTCACTGTCACCATGACAAAAAGGCCATGTGACTGTGTACGTGTGTGTGTGTCTGTGTGTGTGAATGTGTGGCACAGAAGCAGAAAGAAAAAGGCTCACACTGAAGGGGCATGATTTTCTAACATTATGGTGTGCAGCAGCCTCACAAAGTCCAACCCTCCCACTTGCATTCGAGAGTAAATGTTAAAAGTTCACATTTACCGTCTTGGAAATGTCTCTTCTCTGTTACTTATTTTTCTGGGAATAAGCTCCCTCTGTGTGTGGGTGTGTTTGGATGTGCTGTATGTCTGTGCGTGTGCCTGTGTGTGTGTGCACGCACGGCTGAGTATACGAGTGTGTGTCTGAGTGATTCAGCAAACCAGTGAATGAAACCAACAATGAGACACAAAGAAAGATACACACACGCACACAGAGCGAAGAGGGTGAGAGCAGCGTATAGAAAGGACAGGGTGAGTGACTAGCGGTGTGTGTGTGTGTGTGTGAGTGATTTTATGTCAGTAATTATTAATGCTCTATATTGCATGAGTAATGATGCACAGTGCTGACATTCTGCTACAGGTTAACAGTGTAGTGCAAAACGCTCTCGAGCACACAGGCAGAAACGCACTCACACACAAACACACTTTTTAATGGCACAGGGGTTTTTTTCACATAAAGCACAATCTGTGCCACATGGCTGTTCCGCGCACACAAAGCATTTAAAAAAGGCAACCTCAACAAAGGTAAGGGAGTTTAAGTGAGATACTGAACACTGATGTCACCTGTTTAACAAAACACACAACACTTGTGATCTTGTTCAGAAAGTCAGCAACACCGTTGACATCAGACAGCCAATCAGAAACATGTATTTTCCTTGGACATGCTTTAGATTTAGCGCAGGGCCCATACAGATATTTATATTTGACAAAACGATCCAGGTACAATATTTTGGCCTTAATAAACTATTCTTGTATATTTATTTATTTTTTTTTAGATTTGTTACTAAGCAGAACATTTTTCTGTTAACAAATGAATTGTCGAGCCGCCCTGGCAGCTCAGTTGGTGGAGCGTGTGGCCCATGTACAGAAGCCTTGTCCTTGTCGCAGCGGCAGCGATTACAATGCTCTCTAGCTGACAAACTCTGTAAATCTGTGTGTTTCGCATTTCTGTCCTGCAATTTCTCTTTCCAATTTTGGTACTGATATATCTGCAATGAGCTAATATTAGTTTAAATATCCAGCTGCATATAGCGTTAGCAAAAGCCAAATTATATGCATTACACATTCATGCAACAAACACAACAACATATGCCTACAAGGAATACAACTAGAATGGCACGTACCTCCACCAAGGCCTACCAGTCCCCTTAAATTCAATCAAGCCTATAATCACCGTTTGTATTTTTCTGAATCCCCATTATCTCAGCTGCACACTGGTGGTGGCTGCAGGTTTCTATCCCTATTGGTTATTGTATAGTGGCTGAAAATACATTACATAGATCAATCAAATTATCAAATTTATACTCTTTGATATATACCACCCACCTAAATATGCATGATTTTTTCCATGAAGATCCATGCATTATTCTCTGAGAAATTAACGAAAATGTCAAAAACCGCACTATCTCGAAATGTTAAAGAAAGTGAGAAAGAAATTCCTGAATCCGCACCGGGAGTTAATGGGGTCTATTCTGGGCCGAGAACCACGCTCCATCCAAGTTCTGTGGAAAGCCGTTCAGTAGTTTTTGTGTAATCTGGCTCACAAACCAACCGAACACCGACCAACAAACGGACACAGGCGAAAACATAACCTTGGCGGACAGTAGCCCTCAAACACAGACGACACTTGCAATTAAATATTATAAACTCTAAACTAGGTGATATAAAATAATCTTGTATGATGTATTTTTTATGATCATGTGTCAGGAATTCCCCATCCAGCCACCCACAGCAGGCCTCTGGCTGAGAACACAGACCTGAGTCATGACCGCCCCATCGCGAATTTTCATCCTCTGAACCTTCAGGACCAAACTAAGTGTTTGCCTCTGAACAGGCTTCTCTCTGATGCTCCGCTTTTGAACAAACCCGCGACAACCTGGAGACGACCTGGATGATGAAATGACAGAGTGATGTAATTACAATGAAATGGAGTGACACGAAAGCGAGAAACGCCACTCAGGGAACGACGACACAATGACACAAAATAGGGACA
The DNA here is from genome assembly GCF_040436345.1 of Pagrus major. Taxonomy (NCBI): domain Eukaryota; kingdom Metazoa; phylum Chordata; class Actinopteri; order Spariformes; family Sparidae; genus Pagrus; species Pagrus major. The sequence continues at coordinate 22,127,735 of NC_133219.1, forward strand.
ACTGAGGAGATAAAAGGCCAATAAATAACTCTTGGTTTTTAGTCAGAAAAGCACTGCATGTCGCTGTATATTAGCCGAAACAATGCAATATATTGAAAGTGAGAGAAAAAGGTGGTGTTTGTCTGTGGCTGGAGTCAGACATGTGGGTGGAAAAAATCTGAAGTATTACAGATGACAGCTTCAGCATGGCTACAGACGGCAGCGTACACACAAAGGCAGGTGACTAAAGTCCTACGTGACCAATCGGAAACACACAGCCACTGTAAACACACACACAAGCACAAGCCAGTGAAGGTCTAAACACTTGAACTGAGGAAGATACCACAGGGCAGAGAGAGAGAGAGGAGGGAGGGAAAGGTTGGTGTTTTGCTTTTTTAAACAGCTTTAGGTGGCTGTTATGCCATTAGAGCCAGGACTCCCCAGTGCCCAATAAAAACTGTTAAACCACAGCCAAGTTGGAATGGACCTTTTCCTATACATGAGGTGGAGAGAGTGTGTGTGAGGGAGGCAGAGGGAGGCTGCAGGAAAAGAGAGACACTACTGGCCATCCCTAACTACCAAGGGGGGCTACTGAACAGCAGTGAAAGAGCAACGCGCACTGTCAGACAAAGGAAGAAGAGAAGAGAAGAGAAGAGAAGAGAAGAGAAGAGAAGAGGAACAGAGGGAGTGTTTTGGTTGATTTCATCTGTTGGTTACTCAGCCGTTTTGTCGGCCACAGCTGTTTTCCGGCGCATCGCCCTCTCCGCTCCTCTCCGCTCCTCTCCGCTCTCCTGTCGGTGTGCCGTGCGCCGCCGCCACGGCGACCACCGCGCTCCATAGCGCACAACGCAGCGACTGTTAACTGCTCAGTGAGCCGTGAGTGATCGGAGCTGATTAAAAACACAGAGGCGCACAGACACAGAGTATGCACTCGCGGGAATGTGAGACTAATGCTGAAGGACTGTGGCTTGTGTGGAAAAAAAAAAAAAAACGGAGGCGGACACACAAAAAAAAAACGCGCACACAGACAGCTCCAAACCCAAAATATCACTCATTCCTTTACATGCCTTTCCTTCTTCTTCGTTTATTCCTCCCGGGAGTACGTGGGTGGTGGTGTTACCCGACCTGAATTTAGAATATCTCAGGACCGATTTAGTGTTCTTGAGCAAGACAAGGATCGCCATCTGCGCACACTTTCACACTAATATAATGTAGCTTCATTTGAGCTTATGTGTTCTGTGGGGTTTTATTAAGCACAAGACAGATCCTTATTAAAGCCCTTTACAGATCTTGACCTCTCTTCTCTATTTTCTGTTTATAATGTACTTAACATCAGAGAGGCGAGAGGGCAGATGATCTTCCTTTGATTTAAAATGACCTTAAATCATTAGAAAAAAAACCCTTCGGATCATACAGAGGACTCCAGGAGCGCAGGAGAGGTCATGCGCAACCAGACAGTCACCTGTTGTCCCAAATTTAAAAAGAAAAAACAAGTTTTAGTTTTATTTTTTGCAAGAAAAACACCGCCGTCATGTCTGTCAGTCCTCCCCGAGACCTCACACAAGCACACGGGCCGGTCAGCCGCCGATGAGCCGGGGTTCGGATGTCTCAGATGGCACCGGTTAGTACGCATCTGTCATCTGACGCTTCGGCTCAGTCAATTACTTATTATTCCACACGCACGCACGGATCCAAGAGGTGCCAAGGTGAATATGAGGTAATCGATCGCCATTTGGCTAAAAAAAAAAAAAAGAAAAAAAAAGAAACTTGCTTAGTTTAAATTTCCAGAGCGGTGTTAAAGTGTTGGCAGGCACGAGCTCCAGTCTGTGGTCACCATATGGCGAACACAAGTCTGCGAGAATTTCATGACTTCATGCAACTTGCACCAGTCTGACACTTTTTAGTGATTCATGCGGTTCTGTGGAGACGATGGGGAAGATGGTGGGAGATGTGAGTTGGCTGTCCCTCTTCTTGAAGACCGATTTCTAACATCACTCCTGTCCAAAGCGCACGTGGACGCACCAAACAAGCCACAGGAAGCATACAGACGATTGTAAAACATATGATGCATTGATTACACACCAACCCAGAGTGCTATGTGACTGCAAAAAGTTGCTAAGACAGGACGGCATAACAGAAAAGGGGGGGGGGGGGGGCGATAAAAACATACTGAGAGATGGTGTGATGTTCCTGATTTCCAGCACATAACAATAAAACGCCTTTAGTCATTGAGATTGTAATAAAATGCAAAGCTCCACAGGAATTCTTCGCTCTGATGATGTGCCACTGCTCATGTACGAAACGACAGTGTTTCAAACCGGCAACAAGTTTTCTCCTGCATTTGCATCTCTTACCTCTCCACAGGAGCAGAAGCAGCACCGTCTTCCAGAGGCAACAACCCACCGGCGCGCCTCCCTTCCTCCAGACCGTCTCCATCCCTCCTGTCGGTACAAAAAAAAAAAAAAAAAAAAAAAAAACCTCCGGAACTGTTCACAAAACGGACACGGGGGGAGCTTTTAATTTATTTTTTATTTTGTATCTTTTTCCCTTTTTCCCCAGACAGATCACTACCGCATCGGCGCCATCAATAATCTCGATTTGACCAAACTGCGCTCCCGCTGTGCTTGACCTAAGACACCGCGCAGATGAGGTTTGGAGTAAACTATAAATCCTTCTGGAGTCAGTCATAAAAAAATAAAATAAACAAAAAACAGAAACCCCCGATGGGCAATTCCGGTGCAGGCTGGCTTCTTTCTTAATCCTTCCCTCAACCCCCCCAAAAAAAGTCCGCGGTGTGTCTCCTCCCAGCCAGAACCGAGGAATGAACCCGCTCTCCCCGTGGTGAGCGATCTCCACCGGCGCGCTCCTCTGCTTTATTTATCCAAACGGGACAGCCAGCGCTGAGGAAAGAAAGCTCACCGTCTCTCGCACTTTTCTGTCTTCAAAAGTTTAAACAGACCAGCGGAGTGGACCGAGAACTCCCACAACGAATTAAAAAAGTCCACTTCACGGGCGGGCTGTGCAACAACAACACCCAAGAAAAACTCTGTCACTCACGGCTCATACATTAAATACAATCCAAATTAAATTCCTGCTCGCCCGGCAGCAGCTCCGTCCGCTCTCCTTCTTTTTTTTTTTTATTCCTTCCTCCCTGTGTCTCTCCTCCGACTATCCTCTTGCTGTGCGTGTTATATGTGTGTGCGCGTCTGGGCTCAACTTGAGAGGCTGTGTACACTCGTCCGCGGGATGGAGGGAGGAGAGGAGAGAAGAGGAGAGGAGAGAGGACAGAAGAGGAGGAGGTCTGACGCTTCCACCAGCCGGCAGAGGAGAGGGAGGAGGAAGAGGAGGAGGAGGAGGAGGAGGAGGGCCAGCGGAGGCTGTGGGGCTGAGGAGGGTGTGGGGTGAGGGCGGGATTTGAGGATTTGAATGACAAGTTAAGCAGCCAATGACGGGTAGAGGAATTTATTTGGACTATTTTGGGGGAAAGTTTAAGGATTTCTTTGTTTGTTATTTACTATTTTCTGTGTAGGATTATTATTTATCTTATTTAGTTTACTCTATTACTATCATTTATTTGCTTTCTTTTTTCTTTCTTTTATGTTTCTTTTTTGCTTTTTGTTTTTTCAAAATAAAAGACTAAAATACACAAAAATAAAAGCTATCGGAACTAAAAGTAAAAGTAATAATTCAAAACAGAAGGACTCAAAAAGACTAAAACATAAGTTTAGATATGACAGTTTAAGAAGCTCTTTTCTCCGTATGTGTGTGTGTGTGTGCGTGCGTGTGTGCACGCCTTCACGTGTTGTTTATCCTTTTCAAAGTCTCCCTCTGCATTATTCATACAAAGACACACGCTACACCTGTTCTCTCTGTAATCGATAGACGCCGACTTCGCACGAGCGCTCGCGTGGACGCACGCACACACACATGCACACGCCACACCGCTTCCGCTTCCAGTGGCGTGTGACAACTGCAAAGTGTGACAGGCCCTACTACACCAGGCACCTTGTAATAAAACTCATTCACTTTCTATTGATGGGACGCGTGCGCGCGCGCGTACGTGTGTGTGTGTGTGTGTAGAACAAGCCTGAAGAGAGAGAGAGTGAGAGAGGGAGCATTAAGGTCTTCTAAGAGTCCGAGACGATATTTCATAAGGCAGCGTGCCTGGTTCCCTTTGTCAGCTAAATGTGTAAAAGCTAAAGAGATGACATTGTGACTTATTGAATTGCAAATCAGTCCGTCGGCGGAGGGATGGGAGGATTTCCGGAGATGGAGATACGTGAGCCTCTCTGTCTGTCTGCCTGTCTGTCTGACTGACTGACTCCACGGCCTGTGAGGGAGGCTAAGAAGGAGCGACAGCCCCCCCTAGTGTCACATTTACAGAAGAGACACATTCACGTTCTCCATCCATCCTTCATGTCCTCAATTAGCAGCATATGTGATTGTCATGTCTCGCCTCAGTGCATTCATCTGTGACACATCCCATCACTCCACTCTGATTCCACCATGTGATCTCGACTCAAGCCTGCACACTCTTTTCCAACTTGCACTTTCCCCCAAACACAATTTGCTGTGCAAATTCCAGCCTCACCACTTCTATACCCCTCCTGGAAAGTGTAGGCGGCCGCCATCCGTCCATGTTATGGTGCAGAAGCAAATGAGTGCATTTTAAAATATTATCCTAATTTTCCCTCAATGAGTTTTCCCTCAGCCAGCTGCTGTGACTTAAGCCTGAAAGATCTTTTTTTAAACTGAACTATTCCTCTTGGGGGCCGCAGCCGAAGCAAAGCATTAGTTCAGCAAGCACGGGGGGAAAAGTAATATTTGTACAAATACAGTGTCTGTATACCAATGAGGCCCCACTGGTTGTTTGGAGGAAATCTGACACAGAATAAAAAAAATTGCAGATACTTCCCCATGCATCTAGGGACAAAAAAAGAAAAACTGCATCTTTCAAAAAATAAGTAAAAAAAAGTCTGCTGGTAAAAATATTGAAAGCCGGCTCATGTACACATTTGTTCTCCCAGCTTATGACCCCCCAAAACAAGAGATGCCGAGACCCAACCTTTTACTCAAGACAATTTGATAGCAAACTATTATTTTTCTTCCTCCCTTTAAGGTTTTTCCACTTGTCACTATTAGAGGAAGCCTGCAGGCAGCAAATATTCATTAGATCACAAAACAGAAGGCATTCATCACCAAGATTGCATTGTCAGTAACTCTTCAAATGCAGCCCGTAATAGATGTTATGTGATAAATGAAGAAGAATATGCTTTCTAAAAACTGGCTCTCAGTGTCATGTGGCCTGGTTGCTGTGCTTATTCACTGCCAGACTGACCACAGACACTGACCTGTTCTACTTTTGCACTTCAGTCAGGATGAGCTCCATGCAGCAAAATTCCTTAATTATAGAAGCCCCACTTTTTTCTGCATATAGGAGACTGACTTTCGCTGCACTTTGCATCCATTCCCAAGAGGAGCAATTCAAATGTGTTGCTCTCGTTTTTAAGGGCTGTTAAAGAGGTGGTTGACAGTTTGAGAACAAAAGCTAAACAAGCAAAACAGGTGAATAATGTTCTTTATTTTAAATGTAATAATAATAATTGGCGACTGCCTACCTCAATGACGTACCTGAAGCAGACAGCAGCTCAACAGGGTGGACAAAATTGCAACTGATTTGACAATTTATCAATATAAAAAGGACTGTGGATTGGAGAGAAAGTCGTACTGAGTTGTTCATCAGAGGAGGAGCTTCTGCAGTTGTAGTGCTATAAGTTTGAGAAAATAATATTTGTTGAAGTCAGAGATGAATATGTTATTGTTACCATTATTAATGTCATTGTTATTGAGCAAAATTATAAGAACTCCAGTAAACCACACAGGACTTCTTACAGTGTAAATAAAATATATATATATATATATATATATATATACAAAAAGCATGACTTTTTAGTGTATTCCAAGGCAATTTATATGAACTGCAGGTTGAAGGATAAGTTCGTCAACTCACCCCCATGTTGATGGAAAGTCAGGTGAAGTTTTGTAGTCCACAAAACATTTCTGGAGCTTCACAGCAAAACAACGTCGCAGCCTTCTCCTAAACAACTGAAGCAGATGGAGACTTGTTTTAAAAACGTAAAAATGAACTGAAAGGAAACATACTTTGGCTCCATGCAGCTTGCCAGCGTAATCCAAGTCACCCGAAGCCCTGAGATCCCAAATTGATTGCGATCATTACATCCTCAACATGTGGTCGAGCAGGTGCATCCAATTGAAACAGGGTGTGCGCTAATTCTTTTAGCTTAGCGGCTACAGTGAAGATTTCTGACTTAAAAATGTGTGTAAATAACTTATTTTCGATCAGTTTCCTGGATCTCAGGGCTTCAGGAGACTTGGATTACGCCGGATCAGCTGTATGGAGCCAATTCATGTTTCCTTTCAGTTCATTTTTACGTTTTAAAACAAGTCCCCATCTACTTCGGATGGTTAGAAGAAGAGAGTTTTGCTGTCTAACTCCTAGAATTGTTTTGTGGACTATGGAACTTCACAGGACTTTCCATTGGCGTGGGGGTTAGTAGATAATGACTAAACTTTAATTTTTAGGTGAACTTATCCTTTAAGTAGGCTTCACATGCAAACAGGTGTAGAAGAGCAAATTAGGTTAGGATAGGTAACACCAGTCAGATATCCGGCGGGTGGATTACCTCAGTAACAGCAGATATTGAATTATAAAATGGAAATGTAAACCATTGTAGCCTTTTTATTTTTTTTGTTTCATGGATCTACTGCACATCTTGCTTACTCAGGAAGTGCAGAGAGAATGATTCATAAAGTTAAAAATCCAATTATTTGATCAGAGTTGTGTGCGTGTGTGTGCATATTTCCCCTTCTTGTTGAGTCATTCATTCATACAATTATTCTCACAGTCAAGCAAAATTCTTGAGTTTTACTCCAAAATTTGCATGACTGTAAAAGAATGATTGGAAACATGAAGGGTTAAGTGAGATTTAAGAATGGGCAACAGGAAGACAGAAAGACAGACCGAGGAAACAAAACAGCTTTTTACCCCTCACCTTGACGCACGCTGAGATCTAGTCAGACTTCAGCCATGAGCAGAAACCCATCACAAGTTTAAGAACCCCTCTCTCCCATCACTGTCAGTCTGCTGCTGCGCTGTGCCGACCCTGAGGTCATGGTGGTCATCTCTGTACCCGTCTCAGCTTCTCTCCCGATGGCCTCTCAGTTCTGAGATGACCTTTGCACCGCAAGTCACTCCAATCTCCTGTCGCAGGCTGAAAACTCATCTTTGAAAGAAAATACTTCATGTCACTCTTGACCACATGTATAGCGAAATACATTTCTCCTTTATGCTTCAAATCGAGGAGCATTTTTTCCAAAATTATCTTTTCATTTCTTTTTCCTAGATAATTGTCAAAAGTTGTATAAATGTCAAAATGTTCATTTTTGACAACAGAAGGGGTCAAATCCAGATGTGTTATGGATATTACTTTATGGGGGCCCTGAGCAGAGCTGGTCCTGACCTCCCTGGGGCTTGAAGCAAAATTCTGCTCAAGGGCCCCCCTGACCCACACAGTCACACCTGACACCCCAGTGGTACCAGTAAAATCCTTTGAAACTGTTTGCTGGGGCAGTCTAAGAGTAAGTAGACCTATACAGTGTATGGTGTTTTTCTGCTCTCTCTGTCTTAGTGACCAGAAGATAGTTTTGGAGTTGAAAACATTGACACCAGCTCTGTGTAAGTGATTGTAGAGGGCAGCCTGGTTTAGCCAGAAAACATGACAACCATTTCTACAAACAGCGATGGAATGTAACTAAGAACATTTACTAAAGAACTGTACTTAGTACAGTTTTGAGATACTTGTACTGTACTTGAGTATTTTATTTTTTCTGCTACCTTATTACCTTCCACTCCACTACATTGTGGAGGCAAGTATTGTCCTTTTAACTACACTATGCCTACTGCAGGCTATTTGAAAACTTTAGCTACTAAAGCAGATTGCATGTTGCATTGGAACCAAAGTAAAATATTTTAAATTAATGTATTTTAACAGCAGTTGAGTTAAAAAAAACACTGATTTCAATGCTCAGATACATTCTGGATATCTGATCCAATAATCTGCCAGGTCAATAATCAGGCTACCCATAGTGTAGTAAATACAGCATACTTGTAAAGTACATTTAATGCCAGAAATATATTTCAACAGGTACATTAAAGATTTCTACTCAAGTAATATTTGTATGGGTGATTTTCACTTTCGAATTGAAGTCTTTACTTTTACTCAAGTATGACTTCTGGGTACTTCTACAGAAGTATGAGTCTCCAGATCAGTGGCTCACAAACCTTTTGCCACCCAAATTTGGTAAAACTGTCTGCTTTCTTCTTTCGATTCTTTTTTCAAACCCTATACTGTACATTCTCCAAAGATCCTCCACGCCCAGTCAAACTTACTAATAATCTTACTCATATGCTTTAGCTTAGTGTCCCACCAGCAGCAGGCCTGCAAAGTGTAGAGTGAAAGGTCCAGCTGAATAAGTATCACATTTCCAATTTCACGGTATTGTTGAACAAAGGGCATGGCGATATGAAGTTTCTACCGTCTAATTCCTAAACTAAAATCATTTTCGATATAAAATGTTATCTTAGCAATCACAGACCAACGACAGACTCATTTCTTCCCATGATAATAACACCCTTGTCGTGAGGTTCCATCACTAAATATTTTGTTTCCCTAAGATAACAATATTGGTGTGCAGTGGAAGAAATGTGGTTTATTGTAATGTATAAAGGCTCTAGTGGATTTCTGCAGAATCTATTTAAAAAGAGATCATTAGAGGATGTTCACGTAGGCCTACAAGCTGTCTCCTTATTCTGTTAATTACTGAAGACATTTGAGTTTTCTTAAGTTCTTGGAAAGAGTCTAAGAAAAGAAATCGATGTCAATAACAGAGATGCATATGTGATGCAAACAGAAACTTATGGAATTCAGCCAAACCCAGTTGGCCCTAAATATAGAGCTCAACCTTTGTGCTTCTTGTATTTTTTTCACTCTTTCGCTTTCAATTTGATCGTCAGGAAAAGAATGCTGCCGTCTCAAACAAGACACATTTATTCTCCCCGGGTTTCAGTGGTGCTAACACCAGGCAGTGTCTCAGCATGTGGACAGGACCATGACCCTTCAGCTCACTGAGAACTGGACAAGAAGTTGTAAATAAATTAGAATTATGATGCTTTTTTTCCACTTGAAAATCATTGCACTGGATCATTAAGATTACTGACAATGCACAGCACTGCTATGTGCTGCCAAGTGGACAGTTCCACAGTGCTGAAACCAAAAAGGTCGCTCATACCGCTTTTGTCCGCAGGGGCCGCCAGAATCAACAAAAATCAAAAGATCATTGTGGCTGCTCTAAGTAACCGATATACAAGGGATCCTTATCATAAATGTTTGTTTATGTTCTGTTTAAAAAATAGTGGTTGATGTATCATCGTTTTAAGGCAATTGGTTTGCCTGCTTTTTTAAAGTAAGGTTAACTAATTAGAATTTACTGTGAGGCTGTAAACAAACAATGTGTGAATGTGAAGACAGATGTCCCAAATGTGTATTTACAGCAGATATATGTTGAATGTGCCGTGTGCGTATAATAAACTGGAACCTACTGCATAAGTGGCTGCTAATCTGGCATATATTCAGCAAAAAAACACTGAATAGAAAGGTTTTTTTCAGCCCGTGTTGTTGCTACAGCTTTGCAAGAACACTTTTACTGTAAGCCATTTGGTTTCCATATATGTTGTTCATATATAATGTAAATGTATGGAAGGGTAACTTTGGATTGTAGTATCCACCATTTGACAAGTTTGCCTAAATCTTTACAGCAGTATATTATTAAA